>NC_132847.1:33759545-34063181 GCF_048164855.1 Canis lupus baileyi | reverse complement strand
TTGGCTAGTATCTTGCTGATAATTTTTGCATCCATGTTCATCAGGGATATTGGTCTGTAATTCTCCTTTTTGGTGGGGTCTTTGTCTGGTTTTGGAATTAAGGTGATGCTGGCCTCATAGAACGAATTTGGAAGTACTCCATCTCTTTCTATCTTTCCAAACAGCTTTAGTAGAATAGGTATGGTTTCTTCTTTAAACGTTTGATAGAATTCCCCTGGGAAGCCATCTGGCCCTGGACTCTTGTGTCTTGGGACGTTTTTGATGACTGCTTCAATTTCCTCCCTGGTTATTGGCCTGTTCAGGTTTTCTATTTCTTCCTGTTCCAGTTTTGGTAGTTTGTGGCTTTCCAGGAATGCGTCCATTTCTTCTAGATTGCCTAATTTATTGGCGTATAGCTGTTCATAATATGTTTTTAAAATCGTTTGTGTTTCCTTGCTGTTGGTAGTGATCTCTTTTTTCTCATTCATGATTTTATTAATTTGAGTCTTCTCTCTCTTCTTTTTAAAAAGGCTGGCTAGTGGTTTATCTATCTTATTAATTCTTTCAAAGAACCAACTCCTGGTTTTGTTGATCTGTTCCACAGTTCTTCTGGTCTCGATTTCGTTGAGTTCTGCTCGAATCTTTATTAACTCTCTTCTTCTGCCGGGTGTAGGATCTATTTGCTGTTTTTTCTCTAGCTCCTTTAGGTGTAAGGTTAGCTTTTGTATTCGAGTCCTTTCCAGTTTTTGGATGGATGCTTGTATTGCGATGTATTTCCCCCTTAGGACTGCTTTTGCTGCATCCTAAAGATTTTGAACGGTTGTATCTTCATTCTCATTAGTTTCCATGAATCTTTTTAATTCTTCCTTAATTTCCTGGTTGACCCTTTCATCTTTTAGCAGGATGGTCCTTAACCTCCATGTGTTTGAAGTCCTTCCAAACTTCTTCTTGTGATTTAGTTCTAATTTCAAGGCATTATGGTCTGAGAATATGCAGGGGACAATCCCAATCTTTTTTATTGGTTCAAACCTGATTTGTGACCCAGTATGTGGTCTATTCTGGAGAAAGTTCCATGTGCACTTGAGAAGAATGTGTATTCAGTTGAGTTTGGATGTAAAGTTCTGTAGATATCTGTGAAATCCATCTGGTCCAGTGTATCATTTAAAGCTCTCGTTTCTTTGGAGATGTTGTGTTTAGAAGACCTATCAAGTGTAGAAAGAGCTAGATTGAAGTCACCAAGTATAAGTGTATTATTATTTAAGTATTTTTTCACTTTTGTTATTAATTGATTTATATATTTGGCAGCTCCCACATTCAGGGCATATATATTGAGGATTGTTAAGTCCTCTTGTTGGATAGATCCTTTAAGTATGAGATAGTGTCCCTCTTCATCTCTCACTACAGTCTTTGGGGTAAATTTTAGTTTATCTGATATAAGGATTGCTACCCCTGCTTTCTTTTGAGGACCATAAAAGTCAGGGATTTCTTGTCTTTTGCTGCTTTAAGGATCTTCTCTTTATCTTTGGAATTTGCAAGCTTCACTATTATATGTAGAGGTGTTGAACGGTTTTTATTGATTTTAGGGGGGGGCGTCTCTCTATTTTCTGGATCTGAATGCCTGTTTCCCTTCCCAGATGAGGAAAGTTTTCAGTTATGATTTGTTCAAATACATATTCTGGCCCTCTGGCCCTTTCGGTGCCCTCGGGAACCCCAATTAAACGTAGGTTTTTCTTCCTCAGGCTGTCGTTTATTTCCCTTAATCTATCCTCATGGTCTTTTAATTGTTTGTCTCTTTTTTCCTCAGTTTCCCTCTTTGCCATCAACTTGTCTTCTATGTCACTCACTCCTTCCACCTCGTTAACCCTCATCGTTAGGACTTCTAGTTTGGATTGCATCTCATTCAATTGATTTTTAATTTCTGCCTGATTAGATCTAAATTCTGCAGTCATGAAGTCTCTTGAGGTCTTTATGCTTTTTTCTGGATCCACCAGTAGCTGTATAATAGTGCTCTTGAATTGGTTTTCTGATATTGAATTGTAATCCAGATTTTGTAACTCTGTGGGAGAGAGGACTGTTTCTGATTCTTTCTTTTGAGGTGAGGTTTTCCTTCTAGTCATTTTGCTCAGTGCAGAGTGGCCAAAAACAAGTTGTATTAGGAAAAGGAGAAAAAGAGAGGAGAGAAAGAAGGAAAGAATAGAGAAAAAGAAAAAAGGAAGGAAAAAAAAGAAAAAAAGAGAAGAAAAAGAGAAAGAAAAAGAAAGGAAAAAAAACGGTGGAGGAAGCAAACAGAAATCAAAAAGCAAAAAAAAAAAAAAAAAAAAAAAACAACCTACGGGGCAGTATCTTCTGATTCTTTATATTTTAAGTCCCTTGACTTCTGCTGGAACTTGTCCTTCTAGCTGGTCTTCTGGGGGAGGGGCTTGTTGTGCTGATTTTCAGGTGTTAGCACTTGGGGGAGCTCCTCTGCCCCCTGCCTGGTGCAGGGCTCAGTGGGGGTTGTTTACCCCGTGAGTCCCTTGGAGGAACAACCCCAGTGGCGTGGCCAGCTCTGGAGCCCTGGAGTCAGCTCCTGCAGTAACTCCGGAGCTCTCAGTCTGCAAGGCCTGGAGGCTCCGGGGCGGGCGCTGATCTGCTCAGCTCCTGGCAAGAGGGTCCTTGTGGTTCTGGGCCCTCCTGGCTTCTGCCTGCCCCGGGGGGAGGCCGGATCCTGGGCTGTGTCCTGGTGCCCAGTGCTCCCGGGCCTGCGCTGTTAGATTCAGCTCCCAGCCGGGCAGCCTCCTCTGCGGAGCCTCCGCCCGAGCCCCTCTGAGCTGCTCCGGGTCCCGCCGTGCCTGCTGCAGCCCTTCAGGGAGCTCGGCGCACTCTCCCCGGGGAGCAGGTGTCTGGTAGTGTCGCAGGGAACCCGAGGGCATCCCCGCCCTCCTGGGTCCTGCTCTAACTCCCTGGGAGGCCTTTCTGCCCGGGAAGGTTGGTGCAGCTCCTGCTTCTCCGGGACGGGGCTCTCCTGTCCTGGGGACACTCCCCCGGCCTCAGCCCGGCTCCTCGCGGGGGCCCCTCCCCGTTGGAGGTCTTTTGTTTCTTTAATCCTTTTACCCCCCGTCTTCCTACCTTGATAGAAGCGCGAACTCTTCTCACTGGAGCATTCCAGCTGCTCTCTCTTTAAGTCTCAGGCCGAATTCGTAGATTTTCAGGATGATTTGAAGGTTATCTAGGTAATTTGGTGGGGACAGGTGATTTGGGGACCCTACTCTTTCATCATCTTGTACTTCCTCCTTAAATTATATATTTATTATATCTTTCATTTTCTGTGATAACTCTTCTTTAAAGTTTGTTCTATTTGAAATTAATATAGCTACTCCCACTTTCTTTTGATAAGTATGGTACATATTTCTCCATCTATGTCCTTTTAAACTATGTGTCTTTATATTTAATGTGGTTTTCATGTAAACATGTAGGTGGGTTTCTTTTTTAATCCACTCTTACAATATGTCCTTTAATTGGTACATTCACATTGTTGATGTTCCAAGAAATGATTAAGATCGTTGGACTCATATCTACTATAGTTGCTAGCTTTCTATTTGTTCTTGCTCTTTTTTCTTATGTTTTCCTATCCTTTGTGGTTCAGTTGAGCATGTAATATAGTTCCATATTTGCTCCTTTCTCAGCATATATGCTACACTTTTTCTACTTTTATAAGTGGTTGCCCTGGAGTGTGTGATACAAATTAACAACTAATCCAAGCTCACTTTCAAATAAATATTATCAAATAATATTGGTACTACTTCATCAATAATACAAATACCTGGGGAAGCCTCGAAGGCTCAAGCAGTTTAGTGCCGCCTTCGGCCCAACGTGTGATCCTGGATACCTGGGACTGAGTCCCACATCAGACTTCCTGCACCGAGTCTGCTTCGCCCTCTTCCTCTCTCTGTTTCTCTCTGTGTCTCTCATGAATAAATAAAGAGAATCTTAAAAAAAAAAAAAACAAATGTCTTGTAATAACAAAATAATTCTAATTTTTCCTGCTGGTCCCTTGCATCATTGATGTCATTCATTTATGTATACACATATAGAAATATATATAAATATATATGTGCATACATAATTTAATACAATGTGGCTATTATTTTTATCAAACTGTTATGTGTTAGATCAAGTAAGAATAATAAAAGTTTTTATTTCACTTTATTAATTCATTCTCCAATGCTCTTCTTTTCTGTATATCTAAGTCTGACTTATATCATTTTCCTTTTGTTCTAATTTTTTTTTTTAACATTCCCTGCGAGGTAAGACTGCTTGTAACAAATTCCCTCAATTTTTGTTAGTCTAAAAAGTATTTTTTCTTCAATTTCGATAGATAATTTTTTACAATATTTTATTTATTTATTTATTCATGAGAGTCACACAGAGAGAGTCAGAGACACGGGCAGAGGGAGAAGCAGGCTTCCCACACTTGATCCCGGATCCCAGGATCATACCCTCCCAGGTGTCCCTTAATAGATAATTTTACAGGGGACAGAAATTTACACTGAAGGTCCTTTTATCTTTTCAACATTTTATTTCTCTCTACTCTTTTCTTGCTTGCATTTTTTTTTTTTTTCTGAGAAGTGGGATGTAATTCTTTGTTTCTCTGTAAATAAGCTTCCACTCCCCACCTCTGTCTTCTTTCAAATTTTTTTTTTTTAGATTTTCTTTATTTATTCATGAGAGACAGAGAGAGAGAGAGAGAGAGAGGCAGAGACATAGGCAGAGGGAGAAGCAGGTTCCATGCAGGGAGCCTGATGTGGGACTTGATCCTGGGTCTCCAGGATCACGCCCTGAGCCAACAGCGGCAATAAACCACTGATCCATCCGGGTTGCCCTTCTTTCAAATTTTTTTATCTTTGTTTTCTAAATATTTGGAAATGATATGCCTAAGTATAGTGTTTTGGAGATTTATTCTTCTTGGTTTCTCTAATATTCTGGATCTGTTATTTGGTGTCCAACATTCATTTGGAGGAAATTCTCCATTATTATTTTAAATATTTCTTTTTTTTCTTTTTTTTCTTTCTTCTCCTACTATCCACTTTTTATGTATATTTTTACCTTTTGTAGTTATCACAGTCTTTTGGATAGCTTGTTATTTTTTTAAATATATATTTTCTCTGCTTTTCAGTTTTGAGGTTTCTATTTAGAAGTGCTCAAGGTCAGGATTTTTTCTCCTTAGCTGTGGCCACTCTACTAATAAGCCCAGCAAAGGCATTTCATTTCTGTTATAGCTTCCCAGTGTTTTTTTATCTTCAACATTTCTTTTTGATTATTTCTTAGGATTTTCACCTTTCTGCTTACATCCTGTCTACTTAATCCATAATTGTTTTAAATTCCAGTCCTGGGTGCCTGGGTGGCTCAGGTGGCTAAGCATCTGCCTTTGGCTAGGTTAGGGTCATGATTTCCAAGTCCTGTTTTGGAGCCCCATATCCAGCTTCCAGCTAGCAGGGTGCCTGCTTCTCCCTCTGCCTCTCCCCTCTGCTTGTGCTCTCTCTCTCTCAAATGAATAAATAAAAAATCTTAAAAATAAATTCCAGTCCTGATAATTCTAACATTTCTACTATGTCTGTTTCTAATGCTTGCCCTGTCACTTCATTTTGTATTTTTTGCCTTTTGGTTTGCCTTATAATTTTTTGAAGATTTTTTATCTATTTCTTTGACAGAAAGAGAGAGAGAGTACAAGCAGGAGGAGCAGCAGAGGGAGAGGGAGACACAGGGTCCCAAATGAACAGGGAACAGGATGCCTGGTATCATGACCTGAGCCAAAGACAGACTCTTAACCAAATGAGCCACCCAGGCCCCCTGCCTTATATATTTTTCTTAATACAAGGACATGATGTAGCAGGTAGGAGAACTGCTGTAAGTAGGCCTTTAGTCATGTGGTGGTATGGTGTTGGGGGAGGGGAAGCATTCTCTAATTCTGTGATTAGGACTCAGGCTTTCAGTGAGTCTGTACCTTTATACTGTAAGCTTCACAGGAGCTCTTCAGTTCTCCTCTTCCTTATGGGACCAGGAATGGGCTGGACAAACAGCGGGCTGGAATTGGGTATTTTCTCTCCTTGACCAGGAAGGCTAGCTATCTAGAGTTGGCTATTTCTCTTATCCTGGATCAGTTAGGCTCTGGCGGTACTCCAGCTGACTAGATCTGGGTAGTTTTTCCTAAAGCCTGACCTCTTTAAAAATTATAAAATGTCTTGTGTATATTTCAAAATAGCTCCTTTTTCTCTCCCTCTCCTGGAAGCAGGATCTAAGTAGAACTCTAATTACTGGGTCTCCCTCAGGTTTTTTAACTGAAAATAATTCACTCTGAGCTTCCACCAATTTGTTGATATTAGTCTTTTTTTTTTCTTTAGAGATGAGAGGAGGGTCAGAGAGAGAATCTTAAACAGGCTCCATGCCAATGCAGGATTCAGTCTCACAGTCCCAAGATCATGACCTGAGCTGAGATCAAGAGTTGGATGCTAGGTGCCCCTGCCAATAATAGTTCTTGTTTCCTTACCTAGAATTTGTTAGGTGGATGTTTCTTCTCCTGTAAGTTGTGATTCTCTGTATTTGCCTGTATCTTCTCTTTTTTTAGGTAATACTTTGCTCTATGTCCTCACTTCTTTCAAGGATCTAAAAAGAGTTGTCGATCTTCTGTTTGTTCAGCATCTTGTTAGCACAGCTCAGCAACTTCCAAGCTTCTTACAGGCTGGGTTCATAAACTTCTTAAATTACTTAATTTTATGAAAATATGTATAAAAATAGCAGTGAGGGCCCAAGCGGACCAAGACTCAGGATTTTCATTTTCTCCTCATGAGAATATGCCTGAGAACTACATATATAGAGAAGTGAGAAATTATTTGAGAGAAAAGGAAGATCGTGGTCTTAACATTGTTTCCTTTTATGTTTCAGACATAACAGTATCAAAAGTTCAGAGTTTTGCATTTAAAATAAGAATCTCTTACACATGTATAGACATAAGAAAAACCAAATTTGGTAGAAATATTGCCAATCTATTTTTTTAAGGTTTAATTTATTCTAGACAAAAAGCACCAGCAAGGAGGAGGGGCAGAGGGAGAGGTAGAAGCAGAATCCTCGCAGAGAGCCCCAAATGTCTCAATTTTTTATTATAAAGAGGAAAAACTTGCGGTTCATCCAGGGCTCAATCCCAGGGCCCTGAGATCATGACCTGAACCGTACGCAGATGCTTAACCAACTGAACCACCCAGGCGCCCGACATTACCAATCTTCTTTAATGAGCAGGAAAGTCTTTTCTTTGGAAATCTAAATTTTACATCTCCCTGGCCAGTTGGTCCCCCTGGCGCCTGGTCCCCACTCAGAACCCAGTTCTAGGCTGAAGGCCAACGAGCAAGGGGCCCCGAGGCTGGGGCAGGGGGACACTGACAGCTTTCTGCATCGGCGCCCAGCCCCGCACAGCCAGCCCCTGCAGGGACCTTTCCACCTGTTTCCCTGTGTGTGCGTCTCCAGCTCCTGCCTGGGATTTGTGCTGAGGGAAGACCCTGGACCCATCTCCCCTTCTTTCTTTTAGGTAACACACTCTTCACTCCCCTGCTGCTGCCCTTCTCCATCCGGTTTCACCATCAGGTCAGAAACCTGTTTGGGAGTGAAGCAACATTGCCCTATTCTGTATATACAAGGGCTCTAGCAGCCTTTGGCATTTTGTTTTATAGGGAAGCAGTTTCTTTACACACTTGTAAGATTTAGGCTTAACCCTAGCTCTCAATCTTTATGGGCCCTGCACTGCTACCCTAATGTCTCATTTCTCTTACTTATTACTGAAATGTTCTATCTGACTTCCTGCACCAAATATAAATATATAAAGTAACTGATGTTCTTTTTTTTGTTTGTTTGTTTGTTTTTTTTGTTTTTTTTTTTTTTGGTTTTTTTTTTGTTTTTTTTTTTTGTAACTGATGTTCTTAAAGACCAACAGATATGCAAAAGTAGCAGTAGAGGAAAACTGAACCCATGAGACAAATGTTGATTAAATGCTTTGTTCTCTTTAATACCAATAAGATTGTTATGCAAATAATCTAATATGACAGAAATACTGGAAAAGAGTGTCCAGGGTTGAAAGGACTATTGATGATTTCTCTCCAGATTCTAGCCTCTGGAACAAGAGAAGGAATTTCTGGGAAGACTCCATCTTGTTAACTTATCATCCCCAAAGGAGAAGCGTGCTTATACTGATTGATTGGAATGTGATCTTTAATAAAATGTGATTGCCTTTTACCAATTTGCTTCAGAGAAAGACCCAGAACATCTTTCTAAAATCACCTCCTTCATTCAAATATAGTATTCTATCTACCTCTTTCTTCCTGGTGTAGACACAATCTTCTGCCCATATTAATCACAACATTCCAGAGGCACAAGGTGGAAAGTTTGATCTATTTTCTGTCTAAGGGCTCTTGATAATTCAAAGACAAGATTTATGATGAGGATTTAGGCAAAGTACAAGTATAATCTGCTTCATCCAACCGAGATTTTAGCAATGCTTTTTTAATGTGAGGTTACCTGTTCTTTCATGGATTAGTAAAATTGGTAGTTATTTCCTCTTTAACTGTAAGTGCTTTATTAGCAAAAATTTTGAGGGGTCCAGAGGTGATTTCTCAGAACAGCTGACATTTATAGTTGGGAGAAGTGTATGAAAGAAAACAAGAAAAAGATTTGTCAAATTTCTTTTTGTCTAAAAAGAAAATAGTTAAATGTATATGTATTACAAACGTTATTAAATTTCATTCAAATATAATAAGGATATAGACTGCAGAATTTATGTCCATTTTCAATGCAAAGCTGACTTTAATTATAGCATAAATAGAACAATTTTCATTATTTAGTTGAAAATTATGTTTATCAGGTTTTTCTTTTCCTCCTCCTTGCTCATAGATTTCTTGGTATTTCTATTGGAACTTTAATTATACACATGTGTATCAGCATTTTTGTGTAAGCACACACTTTCCCCACTTCTGTGTTGTTGCTTTTATAGTCATACAACAATCATAAAAATTATTTCTCATAACAAATATTCATGCAAGTGAGTCATTGACATGAAAATATTATTTACAAGTTTCTTCATGTCCAATGCATTTGTGGCTAAAAATTTTTGAAGATCGTAGTTTCGATTTGCTAACATCTGCTGTTCCCCTTCTAGAGTTGATGGGAAAGAGGTCAGGTTCTCTCAGATCCATATGTAAAAAAAAACATCAGTACAAGTAAAAGACATCAATACTTTTAAATATATGTGGACATTAGTGAGACATCTTTCATTTCAAATTTGACTCCCAAGAAACCTGGTTTCAAGGAACTAATTTGTCAGCTTTCTAGAACATGTGGGTGATATTTCTATAGTGAACCTAGAGCATTCATTTCTGTGGATGGAGTTTGATCCACTCATGATCTGGAAGTTTTCAGTGAGACATGTCATGGTGAAGAACACCAGAATATTCATTGACTGAGTTTAAAAAAAATGAACAAAATAAAATTCAACAACCTAAAATAACTTGAGATGAGAAAATTTTAAAAATAGACCATGTCTTGTGACATCCAAGATATATTCTAAGGTTTTTGTGCTGCAAAAAGGAAAAAAAAAGTGAGAAGGAGGTAGAAAATGAATATATTATGCATATTAGAGTTAATTTAATTAACCAAGAACAGGTGTCACATCAAAAGTGTGATGTAACTCTTCTGTGGTTCCCCCACTCCCCACTCCCAAATTAATGAGCTTAGTTTTCACTGAGACTAAAAGGCCTGGGCTTGCAATGTTGGGTTTTGCTTGAAATCACTTAAATTTTTCATTCAGTAATTTTCACACAAAAAGAGAGAAAAATGCATAGCCAAGATTAAATTCACACAGAGTAAAGCCATTGAAATTAAGCCTAGCATGATAAATTTCTTTTAAATACTATATATATAGTGAAACATGATGTGCAATTTGTGTTAAAATGATGAAAGGTTAATCAATATTGATAGTCAACTGTGAAAAAGAAATGATTGTATCATATATTGATGGTCCCATAAAGCTCAGTGAGGAACCATCCATGTTTTAAACATGTTTGCAATATTTGCTTTCTAATTGTTAAATGCAAAGTCACATCATGGGAAAGGGGAGAGTTTTAAATTATCCCAGGTTTAATATAACCTGAATAAATATAATTCACAAATATAAAAAGAACATGTACTCTGAGGGAATGTTTATCATCCACTGATGCAAAAGGAAGGCGACCTGATTTGTCTGCACAAAAACTAGGAGGTAAACAAGTCAGACTTTCTGCAGAATCTGTAGTTTCAATGCACAAATCTTGCTAACTTGGAAAGAAAAGATCTCATATATGGGGCAGATTATGTGTGTCATGTAATGGCATTGTGTACTATCAGGACTACCTGCTGAATATTTAGTAGCAGGGGACATCACATTTCTTGTTTAGCTGACAAAAGCTGGTCTCCCAAGATCTGATCAATGTCAGTAAATAGAAACACACTGCTGATATAAAACAAAGAAAAGAAATGAAAGAAAGAAAGAAAGAAAGAAAGAAAGAAAGAAAGAAAGAAAGAAAGAAAGAAAGAAAAAGAGAGAGAGAGAAAGAGAAAGAAAGAAAGAAAGAAAGAAAGAAAGAAAGAAAGAAAGAAAGAAAGAAAGAAAGAAGAAAGAAAGAGAAAGAAAGAAAACAACATAGGGAAAAATAAAACTTGCAAAAGAAATCAAACGATTTGTCATATGTGTGGAGGGAAACTAAATAGAAAAGCTCTTCACCAGTTATAGTTCCTTCTTTATAATTGCTAATACGAAGACAAGATGGTAATGTTTTTATTATCACAAAGAAGATTCATTTAATAATTGATGTAGATTGATATACCCTCGTGTTTCTTAAATTTAGCTTTTGTTTATACCCAAATGACACAAATAATTTCATAAGTCTTCTCACAGCTCTTGTATCCTTCTCCTCTGTAATTATTTCCCAGAGGTGGACATTTAGCTACCACTTTTGATATTTATCTACCTAAATCTAGATAACATTACAATTTTACTGCTTTATATTTTAGATTTAGGCATTATGTAGGCACTTCACTCTGCTTAAAGATAAAAATAGAACTAACTTCACTAAATACACCTCAGCATGTATACACATGACCTGTAATGCCATCTTATTAAAATAATCAAATTGAGGGACACCTGGGTGGCTCAGTGGTTGAGCATCTGCCTTTGCCTCAAGGCATGATCCTGGGGTCCTGGGATGGAGTCCCACATCGGGCTCCCTGCATGGAGTCTGCTTCTCTCCCTGCCTGTGTCTCGCCTCTCTCTCTCTCTCTCTGTGTGTCTCTCATGAATAAATAAATAAAATCTTTAAAAAATTAGAATAACCAAATCTAAACAATCATATGCAGGGCTGAGACACATGGCATACCTCTTGGCACATATAAAGGGATGTGTGTTCATTGGTAGAAATTATAATTACATCTTTTAAGTTAAAATGCTATTCAACCTTGAAAAATAATTGTGAATTTTAAAATATTTGAAATATCCTTTGGAAAAATTATGTATGCATTTGTGAAGTATTTGTGGGTATGGTAATTGAAATTTATCAAGTATAAAAAAACTTGGCATAGTTTCTAGCTTCTTAATATTGTACTGATACAGTAATGATTTTAACATTATCCATACTCAGTCAACACAAATATAAAATTTATTGTATATTTTTGATAGAATATATTTATGACTAGAGCCTCATAAATGTATTGATAAGTCATTTCCATCAAGTGTCACAATTTTAAACAGTATGAATTTTTACATTTCTCACTTTTTGTGACCTATGAAATTAACTGAAAAATATTTTATGTGATTTTGGAACAGTAGAAACCAAAAATTTTTCTCTTTGTAATCAAAACCTTATAAATACATTTGTAGTAGGTTTGTCTCCTAAAGAGAGTTATCTTTAGAAAATTTGTTTTTAGCATTTCCTTTTTAAAAGTTTTTCCAAAGTAAATCTTTATTTCCTTTTTAAAAGTTTTACCAAAGAAAATTTTTATTCCCTGGTTTTCTTTTTTTTTTAATTTTTATTTATTTATGATAGTCACACAGAGAGAGAGAGAGAGAGAGAGGCAGAGACATAGGCAGAGGGAGAAGCAGGCTCCATGCACCGAGAGCCCGACGTGGGATTGGATCCCGGGTCTCCAGGATCGTGCCCTGGGCCAAAGGCAGGCGCCAAACCGCTGCGCCACCCAGGGATCCCTATTCCGTTGTTTTCTTATTGAATGTAATGTTTTCTTCCCATTTCTAAAAATGTGTTTGGTATTGTTTTTTCCACATTTGCCTCTGTAGCATTAAATCAACACTTAGTATTTCATGCAAGCGTTATCTTATTAATGTTATGAAGATTACTTGTATAATTATTTTTCAGTCTTCAGCAAGCCAAGAATTACAGGTGCGATTATTTTTATAGGTGTAATTTGTAAGTTAATAAATTTAGCTTATATAATTTGGCTGTGTTCTTACTAATTTACAATGTATTTGGCTGTTTTATTAAGATAATTGTGTTAGTTCCTTAGTGAGATTATGGAAGTTAATAGTTCTCCCTAACTTTCCAATTATTATATGTTTAGGAATTAAAGAAAACCTCATATTTGGACAGTAACCCATTCTCTACATTATCAGAACCATTGTTCATTGATATAAACAAAAAACTATGAAAACTATTTAGTAAGTGACATTTTATAAAGAAGAGATGATCAAATACTGAACTTTTTATGTCCGATATGTTCTCTAATATGAGGAGAAAAAATAAAGATTTTTCTTTAGAGAAGGAGAGGTGATTATAATTGCCTTGCACAGTAAAGAATGTAAGCCTGGCTTAAGTTTCTGGTTGAACAATGTCTAAAGCTGATCAATGTTGAGGCTGGCAAATTAGTAATCTGAGGAATGAGTGAGACACATCCTAAAGATCAGAGAGATTATAGGGGAATTAATTGTCACACAATGGAATAAATTTTCTATTCTTTTATACTCAACGTCTATAATGATCTACCTCTGATTGAATATTGATATAGATTTTTTTTAATTTTTAAAAATATTTTATTTATTTGTTCATGAGAACAGAGAGAGAGAGGCAAAGACACAGGCAGAGGGAGAAGCAGACTCCATGCAGGGAGCCTGTCACGGGACTCCATCCTGCGACTCCAGGATCACGCTCTGGGCTGAAGGCGGCGCTAAACCGCTGCGCCACCCAGGCTGCCCCCCTCCTTTTTTTTTTATTTTATTTAATTTTAAAGATTTTATTTATTTATTTGAGAGAAAGAGAAAGGGAGTATGAGCCAGAAGACGGGACAGATGGAGAGGGAGGAAGCAGACTCCCTGTTGAACAGGGAGCCTGATCTGGGACTCGATTCCAGGACCCTGAGATCATGACCTGATCCGATGGTAGATGTTCAACCACTGAGCCACCCAGGTGCCCCTTGATGTAGATTTCTAAATCAGACTGTAGATTTTGACATATTCTTTTGGATTTAATGGAAAAGTCATTTGAAACTGTAATGAAAAAATGTATTTTGGAAAGAGTAATTACCTCAGTAATACCCAATTTATAAATATTTGATGGCCACTATTTGGTGGTAAGAATCTCCCTTCTTTTTGCTGTTAGTGATTTTTTTTTTTTAAGATTTTATTCATTTATTCATGAGAGACACAGAGAGAGAGAGAGAGAGACAGAGACAGAGAGAGAGAGACAGAGACACAGGCAGAGGGAGAAGCAGGCTCCATGCAGGGAGCCAGATGTGGATCTCGATCCGGAGTCTCCAGGATCACGCCCTGGGCTGAAGCCTGAGCTATACCGCTGAGCCACCCAGGGATCCCCCAATGTTAGTGATTTTAATGTAAATATTTGAGTAATATTGTATTCATTCTGAAAGCATCTATTAAACATTATTATTTTAGTAATGGTTTGGAATTAGTAATACTGAATATAGTTCTTGTGATTTAAAGCAAACTATACTTAAGTATAATTAGTATTAATAAGTATTATAAGGAGACTGTTTTATACACACACACACACACACATACATTATTTTAATTAGTTGATCAAAGTGTCACAATTTGGATAATGGGAGGCCCGCAATTTGGGCTCTATGTTTTCTCTAAAGATGCTTTGGTAGCCTTTCTCTACCTCTTTACCCTATTTATGAGATCTACTCTTCCCAAGTAAGCAAAATTTTTGTAATAAGGATAAAGGGCATACCTTAATTGCAGGTCACTTCTGTGATGAGCACTAGATATAAGATAATTATGGGCTCATACTAACAATTAATTTTAACCCAGTACTTGTAGACTCATTTCTTTTTAAAATTTTAACTATGCATTTTTCATACAGTTTATTTAAAGCAATGTAATTAATTACTTCTTTGTAAATGATAGCACTGACACTAATAAAATTGTTTCTCATTTTTTTTCCCTTTTTGCCTTTCTTGCTTTTTAATAACCATTGTAAAACAAAGTGTGTAATTTATTATTTTTTTCACAGAACTAGATTTTTTCACACTGTAATTGTTTTCTATTTCATTACTCTTGTTTTTAAAACACTTTCTCTCTTTTGTTGTCTCCCACAGAATAAGGTTTATATGATATTTTATATTTATACGTTTTTTGTGAACTAGTAGGTGACAGATTTTGCAAATATTCATTTCGTTTGAAATGATGCTCTCCATGTCTTGCTTTCAGAGTTCTTTGTAGCTACTCTTTTAAATTTGCAAAGCTAATTAATTTTCATACTGTGATCTCTTATATAGTGTTTTGTTGTTGTTGTTTTGCCAGCAGGATCTCTCATTTTCTGATACAATGTTAACATCTCCCACTAAGGCCATACATTTGCTAGTTTCTCTTTATAAGCTAGCCACTTCTTGATTTTTATATTGGAGGACTCTATCATTGACAGCACACAAGGGCTAGTTTTTTGGTAAAATATATTTTGCTTTGTCATTGTTGTTTTTATGGTTAATTTCATGTTTATACTTATTCTATTCTGATATTAAATTTGCTACATTAACCTTATTTTTATATTCATCTGCTTATTTACCTTTATTCTCAAACTTTCTAATTCTTTTATATTTTACTACCACTTATTTTGTAGCAGCCTTCTTTGTACCTTGTTTAAAAAGAGTGAAGACATTTGGATGTATGTCAGCAAAAGTTGAAATAAGCTTCATAAACATTTTATTGAAGTGAATATATACAGAAAATGCATATATAACTATATAATTTGATAAATTTTCACTAATTAAACACACCCGTGCCACCAGCACCCAGATTAAGACACGAGATATTACCAGCTGCAGAAATATAACTCATCCTTCCTTCTAGTCAATGTCAGATCCTTCCTCAAGGGCAACCACTACCCTAACTTCTAAAACATCTGTTTTCTATATTTTGCATTTTATATCAATAGACTCAAACAGTATATATTATTTTGTCTCTGACTTCTGTTACTCAGTATCATGCTTGTGAGGTGCATCCATGTATGGACTGAATTTATCTTTCTAAACTTTGTATGGTAAAGCCTTAGTTCACAATGTGACTGTATTTAAAATTGGGCCCTTGGGGTATAATGAAGATTAAATTGGGGTCATAAGGGTGGGGAACCTATCCGATAGGATAGTGTTTCTCTGAAAAGAGAAATCATAGAACTTGTTCTCTTTGCCATGTGAGGACACAGCAAGAAGGCAGCCATTTGCAAGCCAAGTAAAGCACTTTCACCAGAAACTACGCTTTTAGAAGCTTGAACTTAGACTTAACAGCCTGCAGAAATGTAACATATTTTGTTTGTGTTGTTTAAGACGCAAAGCAGTGTGTGGCATTTTGTTATAGCAGCCCAAGCTAAGACAATCCACACTGTCACATAATTATTGCTGTAGATTATTTAATTATGTAACTATGACAAAATTTATCCATTCCCTTATGATGAGCATTTTAGCAGTAGTTTCCATATTTTAACAATTATAGGGACGCCTGGGTGGCTCAGCGGTTGAACGTTTGCCTTATGCTCAGGACGGGATCCCAGAGTTCCAGGATCGAGTCCTTCATCAGGCTCCCTGTGTAGAGCCTGCTTCTTCTCCCTCTGCCGATGTCTCTGCCACTCTCTGTGTCTCTCGTGAATAAATAAATAAAAATATTTAAAAAAGGAAAAAATTATAAATCATGCTTCTATGAACATTCTTGTACATAAGTATTGGTGAACATATATACACATTTTTGTTTACTCAGGAATGGGTGCTGACTTACAAGGTTTGTATTAGTTCAGTTTTAGCAGATACTGCAAAGCAGAGAGGATCTAGTTTGTCCTGATCCTCACCAAACTTGCTATTATTTCCTTTCATTTTATCCTCATTGATTGATATTTAGCAGTGTCATCACAAAAAAATTGCATTTTTTTGATGACAATGTTGAGTATATTTTCATATATATAATGACTATTAAGATCTCTTTTGTGAAGTGCCTATTTGATTTTTTGCTTATTTTTCTTTTGAGGTTCTTGTTATACATAATAATAATTGTTGCATTTACAAATATCCTCAAACACTATGGTTTGAGTTTTCTGACCACTATTTCTTTTGACAAATAGATGTTTTTAGAGTTAATACTGTTAAGGAGGTACTTTTAAACTGATAGAAACCTTTTATGCCATTTTTAAGAAACATTTGTCAAGCCACGGTATTAATATGTATTGCTGTATTTCTTTCAACAAGCTATGCTGTTAACTTTTACATTTATATATTATTATATATTTACTTTCTTTTGACTTTATTTTCATTTAAAATGGGAGTAGGGATCAAGTTTTTTTTCCCTATTTGAATATCCAGTTGATGCAATACTATTTATTGAAATATACCTTCTTTCTCTTCTGTACTTCAATGCTGTCCTCATAATTAGGTAAAATATTTGTATGGGTAGATTTTGGGAATCTTTAGGATATTCTGGTGATGAGTTTGCATATCTCTATGCAATGCAAACACTACTCTTCCTGATTAATCTGTTTTATAGTGGATCTTGGTATCTGGTAGTATAATTTGTGTAGCTTAGTACTACTTCAGATTCCCTGCACTTTCACCCTTTGCATTTCCAAACTAATTTTAGAATTAGTTTTCAAAAAAAAAAAGAATTAGTTTTCAACCCCCTTTAACATCCACAAATCTATGATCACAACACACATGCATGCACACACACATGTGCACATGCACACATAGGGCTATGATTTTGATTGAGAGTGTATTATATGTACAGTTTGCTCTGGGTAAAATTTACAATTTTATGTTATTCAGTTTTCTAACGTATGAATATGGAATGTCCTTTACTTTTTTAGTTCTTTACTTTTACTCAGTAATGATTTATAGTAATGATTTATAGTTTACTATTAAATGTTCCATTGTGGGTGCACCTGAGTGGCTCAGTGGTTGAGAATCTGTTCTTGGCTCAGGTCATGATCCCAGGGTTCTGGGATGGATTCCAGCATCGGGCTCCCCTCAGGGAGCCTGCTTATCCCTCTGCCTATGTCTCTGCCTCTCTGTGACTCTCATAAATAAATAAAATCTTAAAAAAAATAAATGTTTCCATGTGACTTTACTTTGGTGTACTATTCACAAGTACCACATAATTTTGTTAATTTTTTAAGTTAGTTTTGATCCATGTTTACTTTTAAAATTTTGCATGTTTCTTTGCCTTCTCAGTATTTGGTTTGTGACTTATTTCCTCTCTAGCCTGCATTAAATTTAGTTTTAACTATTCCCTCTTTTCTTCCCTTTCTTTATTTTTAAAGGATAGATTATATATTTATCACTTCACTTTTTAGATCTTCTCTTTAACTTTTTGAAGTTGGAGTATATTTTCTAATAAAAGCTAGAGTTATTGAATATTAATATCCTTATTTTGATCAGAATTTTTAAAAATGTGCTTGAACTCCTCATTGAACCCTTCTCCAAATTGGCATTCTCTTAAATTTTATTGCATATCTGTTTAACAAAAAATATGTGACTACTATTAAAATGTAGTAGACTCTTTTTAAAAAATTTATTAAAGACTTTATTTATTTATTTATTTATTCATGAGAGACACAGAGAGAGACGCAGAGAGAAAGAGGCAGAGACACAGGCAGAGGGAGAAGCAGGCTCCATGCAGGGAGCCCAACGTGGAACTTGATCTTGGGTCCTGGGATCACCCCCTGAGCCGAAGGCAGGTGCTAAACTGCTGAGCTACCTAGGGATCCCCAATTTCTGTACTCTTTTGTTTAGGAACTTTTCTTCTTCCTGCAATCAACACTGCGAAGACCTATGTTGTATAATATATATTTTAAATAGAGACTAATGAATGGTAATTTTTCACTTTTATATATTAAAGTTATTCATCTGTCTTCCTTCTTATATGTTGTTTGATTGTGTCTAGATCTAGTTAGCAATTCTCCTTCAACATGTGTATGATATCTCTGCAACATCATAGAGAAATTTTTCCAGTGAGAAAAATCTTTTCTTATTGTTCATTGGAAGGTAATTTGTATTATGCCCCACCTCTGTATAGCTTTTAAGGATACCTCTTTAGCTTTTTGATCCTCAAGTATACCATGATATAACTTGGGTTGAATTTATGTGTTAAACTTGTTTGGTACTTGAAATACATTTATCTGCAAATTGATACTTTTCATCAATTCCAAAAAATTTTCAAAAATTATCTTTTCCAATATTGTGTTCTATCATATTCTTCCATTTTTAAATTTTTTTTGAATAGTTCTTAGAATACTCAACCTCCCCATGTTATATCCAGATTTTTCACTACGCATTTATAATTTTGTTTATCTGTGCAACATTACAGGTGCCTTCCTTAGTCATATCTGTAATTTACTGAAGTTCCCTCCTCAACTGAATCTAGTTGAAAGTTCTGGTTTAAATATCTATTGCGTATTTTATTTCTACATTAAAAAAATCCAACTTTAACAATTTACCTTCTTTTTAAAAGATGTTTAAAATTTATTTAAATTCAATTTGCCAACATATAATACATCGTTATTTTCAGATGTAGTTTTCAATAATTCGTCAGTGGCATATAACACCCTGTGGTCATCACATTCTTTTAATTATTTGCAGGTTCCAAGTACAATTACACATATATTAAGGTTATCTATTAACTTCATAATCTGCAGTATTGCAACAATCACTTGTTCCCGGAGTTTCTTTGTTGACTCCATCAGATATTCTACAGAAATGACCATCATGTCATCTGCAAGCTAAAACAGTCTTACTTCTTTCTTTTGTTTCCTCATTTTCCCTTATTGCTAGAACTTCCAGTGTAGTGTTGAAAAGCATGGTGAGAGGGGCTTTTCTGGGTCTTTATCTTGATCTTGGAAAGATTTGAGCTTCCCATTCAGTATGATATTAGCTGTAGGATTTTTGTGAATATTCTTTATCAAAGAGAGAAAACCTCCCTTGTCATAGTTTACTGAGAATTTGTATTATGAATGGCAGATGGATTTTTGTCAAATATTTATTCTGCATTTATTGATATGATCATGGTTTTTGTTTCTTTAGTCTATTGATATGATGGATTATAATTAATTTTCAAATGTTAAACCAGCCTAGAGTACCCGGAAAAAATTCCGGTTAGTCATGGTGTAACATTCTTTTCATCCATTGTTGGATTTGGCTTGCTAATATTCTGTGGGGGATTTTTTGCATCTTTGTTAATAAGAGATATTTTCTGTAGTTTTCTTATATCTTTCCATCCATGTTGTATATCACAGGATTTCCTTCTTTTTATAAAGTTGAATAATATTCCATTTTAAGTAAATATATCCCATTTTCTTTGTCTATTCATCCATCAATGGACATTTAAGTTCTTTGGCTATTGTGAATGGACCTTGGATATTGTGACTAGTGCTGGGAAAAACATGGGAGTCTAATATCTCTTGAAGATTCTGCTTTAATTTATTTTGGATATATACCCAAATGTGGGATTGCTGGATTATATGATAGTCTTATTCTTAATTTTTGAGAAATTTTGATACCATTTTCTATAACAGATGCCCACCAAGTAATTAGGGTTCCAGTTTCTCCACACGCCTGTCCATACTTACTTTAAAAAATATTTTTTTATAATTTCCATTTTAACAAGTGTGAGATGTCATCTTATTGTGTGGGAGTTGCATTTTCCTGATAATTAGTTACATTGAACACCTTTTTTTTTTGAGAATTTTTTAAAGATTTATTTATTTATTTTAGAAAAAGCATATGCATGAGTGGGGGCAGGAAGAGGGAGGTTACTTTACAATTAACATCCATCTAAATTGTCCCACATTAATGTACTGCATAACTGAAGATGATCAGCTTTGCCCAAATTTCTAGAACCAGAATCAGTAACATACAGAGCCCTTCTGCCAGAACTGCCAAAGTCTACTAATTATGATGAAGTGAAAAATACCTCTACCCAACCTGAGTTCCTCCTCTATGTAAGGAGATCCAATGCCTTAGCTCCTCAGGTTTATAACTTCTTAGAGAACTGCCCTTTGGTTTTAATTGCATTACCTTCTCCCTGGGACTTGAATTTGAGATCTTGAGGATCAGGGAGGATGAGGTTTCATGCTCAGGAGTGACAGGAAATGATAAACAGATCCAAACTTTTTTGAAAGCCTCTTGTTTCTAATATTATTCCACCCATCCACCTATCTGTTCATCTGGGCTTCCAATCACAAATACTAGGATAAGGGGACTATTAGTGTTAAGTGATCAGGATAAGCTTATCATAAATTAGCAGAAGGTTCCTAAATCCTATCATCTGATACCTTTCCAGGGAGTTCTATCTTCTGATCCAGGAAATCAGCATGTTGTTTTGTGGGAGTAGCAAAGTGCTGGAATGAAAGAAATTTAAACTTGTTAGGTTTTTCTTTAAGCATGTTATCATTTGTGAAATATGGAGGCTTGGAGTATCACAATTTAATAAGAATATTGCCATAACTAGGGGAGCACTTGACAAGTAACATCCACTCATTAGGTGCAAATTCCTTGAGTGCACCATGTTGCCATTTGACTAGGTGTCACATTCAGGCCAAATGGTAACACTGAAATCAGTCCCTCACACTTACATACTTATTTCTAATCAATCATTCATGAAAAATTTTATATCTCAGTTCATTTTGACCAGTGTAATAGAATAATATTCTTTCTTGAAATAACTATTATAGTGAATGTTATAATAAAAGTTATTGTGATGTTATAGTTGCTGTTAATGTTTTTTATAACTCAAGTGCTTTGGGCTATAATTTTGTTTTGTTTTTCTCAACTTATGTACACTGATCATGAGTGTATTAACCTACTCTATAGTTAGTATTTATTGAGATATCTGTACCAATCATTTAAGAAAGAAATGATATTATTTCTCCACAATCTCTTCTAGATATTAGAAGCAGAGAAAATACTTCCTAATTCATCCTATAAGGCCATCATTACCCCAAACAAAATCAGATATGCATTACAGTGAAGGAAAACTGCAGACCAATATCTTTTATGAATATTGATTTAAAAATTCTCAACAAAATATTTGCAAGTTGAATCCAAAATGAACAAATGTTGCAAAAATCTATTACTCCACTCAAACTCCAAAGTATCACTTGTTTTCAAAAGCATTCTTATTTTTACCTCTATAGGTAAGGTAAGCATATTTACCTAAAATAATGCTATGGGGTTAATAAAACAGCAAAGATGACTAAACAAAAAAAAAAATATTGCCTTGTTTGTAGATAAACTAAAATACCTATTTTTTCTTTTTTTAGCCAAGATTTGTTTAGAGAAATTAAGTAAACCTATTTGCCACTACAGTAAAGGTCAACCAAATTGCTGCTGTTTTATTTGGTTCCATGATAAATCAGTTTAAAAAAACTCCATTTAAATGTATACCTAGAAATTAGTAAAAAGATTTTTTTGAAGCAGAATCTGAATAAAAGAAATTTCAATCACCATTATCTTCACAGGAGGTTAGCAGAAGCATTTTGTTCTAAGGAAACTGATGTTTGTTAAGCAACTATATGGGCCTCAGGAGATGTATTTACAATGATTATAACTTAATCTTCCTACCAAGCCAACTAGAAAATGTTATCCTAAATGTGTCAGAAGAGGAAGTGTGGATTAAGTAAATTTCCTAAAGTCTCACAACTAAACATAGGGCATAATATTAATTTAGGAAGAATAGCATCACATGAGATTCTGGCTCCATTCAATAATGGAAATTTGGGATTGTATTCAATATCAGGGAATCACGACATACATGTTCTTCTGAATTCAATCTGTTTTGATTACCAATCTTTTTAAATACATGCAACAGAGTATTTACCTCATGGTTGCTTAAGCAAATAGCATCTTCCCTGTCTTCTCTCTTTTCCTGTTCACACACACACGCACACACACACTTCATACAAAAAAAAAAAAAAAAGAACAGAGGCAGTCCAGAGCAATTAAACTATTTAACAATATTTTGTGCAAATAGGCTTCTATTTTTCCATTCTACCATATGTATTGTGTATAATCTTCTTGCCCTTTGCTCCTTGGTCCCTACAATACATTAGACTTTATATTTCTATTTGAGAGGGGAGTGGATGCAAAGGCTATGAATCCAAGGGTAGAACTGCTGAGTCTATTTTTTGTTTGTTTGTTTTAGTCAGGAAAGCAAAATCTTTCTCAGATTTACCTCAGAGAAATGCCACCTGCTGTTTCTTAATGCATGCCTATTTGGAGACAGTTCTCCATGAGTCTCATGCTTTTGCATGTATGCAAAAGCACTGACAGTGTTTCATTTTCTGTAATCTTTCAGTCATTTATATGGTGAACAGCCTGGAGACCGAATCTCCCTCCAGTGTAGAAGGCAAATTTGTGTGCTATCCTGTAAAATCAAGATAGTGTCTCTTTCTGGGATAAAGGATAAGCATATTAGCTTGTAGCCATTATAAAAGGTTGGGGTTTCCTAAGCAAAGAGCATGTCTCCTGTAACGCGAGCCACTGTGAGTGCAAAGTACATCTGGCTCTTACTGTGTTGCCTGTGGGAACTGAGCTTTGGGCAATCTGTGGGAATGAGTGGTACCGTGGCAGCCTTGTACCTTTCTACATAGACCATATAGGTAAGACTTGACTTCAGGTTATTTCAGTTTTGGCAAAATATCCTATGATCTTCTGGCTCATGAGATCATGAGAAGTTTATGAAGAGTCGTTACAAGCCCACTTTCCACTTGCCTCCCACTTTCCCTTGGAAGCTGCCGTAAGACATTTTTTCATAGCCTTCCAGTTTGTGATAAGCTATGAGGCTATCTGCCTTGCTTTCTTACACATTCTAAAACTGCTTAGCAGCAGAATGACATCAGATCCTTAGCACGGAGTCTCCCAACACTCAGGCTGTATTGTCATGGCATCTGTCCCCTTCTGTTTCAGTGCTGTCTCTAGGGACAAATGACACAGACGTAGGCACTTTCGCCTTTCTTGCTTTTTGCTATCTATGTATTAAACAGTCTCACTCTGAAAAGGGCTTGCTCTTTACTGGCCAAATTCTCCAGCTTTGCCTTGATAAGAAATTAGTATGAGGAAATGATTATGCTTTAGCTACTGCTATTGTGAACTCTACTTTGTCTCTGATCCAGAAGAGTTGTGTCTTCTACCAGCATCTATGAGACTGTGACAGGCACATTTGTTAGCTTGCAAACAGTGTAAAATATCAGACATTTGGAGTTCTTGAAAATGACGTTGGCTAGAACCGTGTCACATATATAATCCCACCGAGGGAGAAAAGATTGTGTATACAGTTTGAGTTAGAACCAACAATGTCTACCACATAAAGCTAAACTCCTGAAAAACATTACAGAAGAGATTAATATAAAGGACTAATTTTAACTAGCAATATGATTAAGACAGAATAAAGTTCTTAACTCTTACCATGGTATCCTTAGCCAAACTACTACTATAGTTTTGGTTATCTCCTTACCTGACAGTTTTTAAAATAAAGAAACCCTATTTAAATTACATAAATAGTTTACTGTTCTCAATAAGCAGAATCTAGAGGGGATCAGGAAATATGTTTCAGAGCATTTAAAAGCATTTTGCCTTCTTTTCTCTATGCTTAGGAAGTCATTATCTGTTGAAGTCAGGAGCTCTTAAACTGTTTAGAGATTTTAAAATACAGATGTTAAAAAAAGTTATTAGTTTAAAAAAATGATCCTTTTAGGAGTTGAATGTACTTCAGTGCTAATTATAACTTTTAATGATTGTAAAGTGCCCTGGGAGACTGTAATGAAGAAGATTGCGAGACTACATTTCCACTGTAAATTTTCTTTTCCCATACACAGTGTAAGTATAAAGGAAATGTGTTTGAACACCCAAAGGACAGAGCTAATTGTGTAAAGTTCACTAAATGTTAACACTTTCCCAGTGACCCAAGAGTCATGTAAGGGAATTATAGACACATGTTCTGAGACATCTTTGGCAGCATTAGTTCTCTAGAGTTAAAAAAAAGATGGATCGAGAAAAATTTAAACAATGATATTGCTTGCTTAGCCTATAGTAGATGTTATTTAAGTCTAAAGTACTGGGAGGAGACACTATAATTTGTGAGTCTATTAGGGGAACTTCCTGTTTGTTTCTAATTGACTTTCTGAAAACTGTGGATTGCCAGCAACGTACCTCTAAATTATAATTACTCACAAAATCTCAGAAGTCAGGTCATTTGTAAGTTATGAGTTACATAATAAGTAGTCAAAGTACTGTTCCCTGAAAACATTATTTCTGGACTTGAAATGCTTTATCTGACTTGCTTCATACAGTGGTTCATTTGCACTCAATCATTTAACATTTCTTTCTCCAATTCTTTGCTCTCTTGTGATTGTTGCAGTTCAAGAGGCTAAGTGGTGCCATTTCTCTTAATTGTCAGATGTGAGCATCATTTTATGGAGAGAATAAAGTGTTCTTCCCTTTGGAAATAAAGGCCCTTTGCAAGGTAAGTTATCTCTTCCACAGAATTAAATGGCTTGTCTAAATTAGGTAATTTATCTCTACAACTGATCACTTCAAGTAAGTAATGTTCATTTCCTTCTTTATTTCCTCATTGATACCTAAGATTACGGATGGGGTTTTGGTTTTTTAAAATATTGTTAGGATATCCCAAGGAATCTTCTCTGGATTCTTTCCTATTTTTAATTTTCAACCTATAAAATTATAAGGGTATTTTTTTTGGCAAAGGAGAAACCAATTTATGGGTCAAATACTTTTAATGACAGATATCTTCAAATTCACATATTAATCTGTGAATCCTAGCACAGATTGTAAATCCAGACTGAACAATACATGACCTGTAAAATCTCTAAAAGATGTGATTTTACCACTAACAAGGGAACTTTGTCAATTTTCCAAATCCAATCAATATTTAAGATATCTAAAGCTATCACTTAATGAATACCTATTTGCCAGGAACTTCTCTAAAGACTATGCCATTTATATCAAGACTTTAAGAAATGGACTATTTATGAATTGGTGATTATAAAGATTACACATTTCATTTTCTGTAATTCCTATATTAATGGTAAAACACGAACATTGACATTTTCTATACTTCCAGCACTTCATTTGAAAAAGTTATCTTCAAAAAATACCTGAAATTAAAAAAAAACCCTGAAATATCTGGGTAGCTCTCCATGGACTTAATAGGAGAATTAAATTACAGAGTATATGGTCTATAATAGACGTTATTTTCATTAAAAAATGTATCAATACAATGTAATAAAAACCAGAAATCAGTCATAATAGTAACTGAGTGCTATTTAATTTCTCTGTCCTATTCCTCTTTAGTTTCTTTCTTTTTTTTTCTTTGTTTTTCTGTTGCTTTTTTTTTTTGGAAATAAGTATGGAGAGATTGTGTCTGTTGATTAGGGATAGATGTCTACATCCCATTGTTATGCTCTTGTATAGAGGACTGTATATAAAAAAGAAGATTAACATGAGAAACTGAACAAAGCCAAAAATATTATTCCAACTAAATACAATTGATACAAATTATTCTGTAATTATATATTTATATATGATATTTACACAGATCAAGAAAAAATATTTTCTTTTCACTTCTTTTATTTTTTTTTTTTGATTTATTTATTTATTTTTATTTATTTTTTTTTATTGGTGTTCAATTTACTAACATACAGAATAACACCCAGTGCCCGTCACCCATTCACTCCCACCCCCCGCCCTCCTCCCCTTCTACCACCTTCTAGTTCGTTTCCCAGAGTTAGCAGTCTTTACGTTCTGTCTCCCTTTCTGATATTTCCCACACATTTCTTCTCCCTTCCCTTATTTTCCCTTTCACTATTATTTATATTCCCCAAATGAATGAGAACATATAATGTTTGTCCTTCTCCGACTGACTTACTTCACTCAGCATAATACCCTCCAGTTCCATCCACGTTGAAGCAAATGGTGGGTATTTGTCATTTCTAATAGCTGAGTAATATTCCATTGTATACATAAACCACATCTTCTTTATCCATTCATCTTTCGTTGGACACCGAGGCTCCTTCCACAGTTTGGCTATCGTGGCCATTGCTGCTATAGATATCGGGGTGCAGGTGTCCCGGCGTTTCATTGCATTTGTATCTTTGGGGTAAATCCCCAACAGTGCAATTGCTGGGTCGTAGGGCAGGTCTATTTTTAACTGTTTGAGGAACCTCCACACAGTTTTCCAGAGTGGCTGCACCAGTTCACATTCCCACCAACAGTGTAAGAGGGTTCCCTTTTCTCCGCATCCTCTCCAACATTTGTTGTTTCCTGCCTTGTTAATTTGCCCCATTCTCACTGGTGTGAGGTGGTATCTCATTGTAGTTTTGATTTGTATTTCCCTGATGGCAAGTGATGCAGAGCATTTTCTCATATGCATGTTGGCCATGTCTATGTCTTCCTCTGTGAGATTTCTGTTCATGTCTTTTGCCCATTTCATGATTGGATTGTTTGTTTCTTTGGTGTTGAGTTTAATAAGTTCTTTATAGATCTTGGAAACTAGCCCTTTATCTGGTATGTCATTTGCAAATATCTTCTCCCATTCTGTAGGTTGTCTTTGAGTTTTGTTGACTGTATCCTTTGCTGTGCAAAAGCTTCTTATCTTGATGAAGTCCCAATAGTTCATTTTTGCTTTTGTTTCTTTTGCCTTCGTGGATGTATCTTGCAAGAAGTTACTATGGCCGAGTTCAAAAAGGGTGTTGCCTGTGTTCTTCTCTAGGATTTTGATGGAATCTTGTCTCACATTTAGATCTTTCATCCATTTTGAGTTTATCTTTGTGTATGGTGAAAGAGAGTGGTCTAGTTTCATTCTTCTGCATGTGGATGTCCAATTTTCCCAGCACCATTTATTGAAGAGACTGTCTTTCTTCCAATGGATAGTCTTTCCTCCTTTATCGAATATTAGTTGCCCATAAAGTTCAGGGTCCACTTCTGGATTCTCTATTCTGTTCCACTGATCTATGTGTCTGTTTTTGTGCCAGTACCACACTGTCTTGATGACCACAGCTTTGTAGTACAACCTGAAATCTGGCATTGTGATGCCCCCAGATATGGTTTTCTTTTTTAAAATTCCCCTGGCTATTCGGGGTCTTTTCTGATTCCACACAAATCTTAAAATAATTTGTTCTAACTCTCTGAAGAAAGTCCATGGTATTTTGATAGGGATTGCATTAAACGTGTATATTGCCCTGGGTAACATTGACATTTTCACAATATTAATTCTGCCAATCCATGAGCATGGAATATTTTTCCATCTCTTTGTGTCTTCCTCAATTTCTTTCAGAAGTGTTCTATAGTTTTGAGGGTATAGATCCTTTACATCTTTGGTGAGGTTTATTCCTAGGTATCTTATGCTTTTGGGTGCAATTGTAAATGGGATTGACTCCTTAATTTCTCTTTCTTCAGTCTCATTGTTAGTGTATAGAAATGCCACTGACTTCTGGGCATTGATTTTGTATCCTGCCACGCTACCGAATTGCTGTATGAGTTCTAGCAATCTTGGGGTGGAGACTTTTGGGTTTTCTATGTAGAGTATCATGTCATCGGCGAAGAGGGAGAGTTTGACTTCTTCTTTGCCAATTTGAATGCCTTTAATGTCTTTTTGTTGTCTGATTGCTGAGGCTAGGACTTCCAGTAGTATGTTGAATAGCAGTGGTGAGAGTGGACATCCCTGTCTTGTTCCTGATCTTAGGGGAAAGGCTCCCAGTGCTTCCCCATTGAGAATGATATTTGCTGTGGGCTTTTCATAGATGGCTTTTAAGATGTCGAGGAATGTTCCCTCTATCCCTACACTCTGAAGAGTTTTGATCAGGAATGGATGCTGTATTTTGTCGAATGCTTTCTCTGCATCCAATGAGAGGATCATATGGTTCTTGGTTTTTCTCTTGCTGATATGATGAATCACATTGATTGTTTTACGGGTGTTGAACCAGCCTTGTGTCCCAGGGATAAATCCTACTTGGTCATGGTGAATAATTTTCTTAATGTACTGTTGGATCCTATTGGCCAGTATCTTGTTGAGAATTTTTGCATCCATGTTCATCAGGGATATTGGTCTGTAATTCTCCTTTTTGGCGGGGTCTTTGTCTGGCTTTGGAATTAAGGTGATGCTGGCTTCATAGAACGAATTTGGAAGTACTCCATCTCTTTCTATCTTTCCAAACAGCTTTAGGAGAATAGGTATGATTTCTTCTTTAAACGTTTGATAAAATTCCCCTGGGAAGCCATCTGGCCCTGGACTCTTGTGTCTTGGGAGGTTTTTGATGACTGCTTCAATTTCCTCCCTGGTTATTGGCCTGTTCAGGTTTTCTATTTCTTCCTGTTCCAGTTTTGGTAGTTTGTGGCTTTCCAGGAATGCGTCCATTTCTTCTAGATTGCCTAATTTATTGGCGTATAGCTGTTCATAATATGTTTTTAAAATCGTTTGTATTTCCTTGGTGTTGGTAGTGATCTCTCCTTTCTCATTCATGATTTTATTAATTTGAGTCTTCTCTCTCTTCTTTTTAATAAGGCTGGCTAATGGTTTATCTATCTTATTAATTCTTTCAAAGAACCAACTCCTGGTTCTGTTGATCTGTTCCACAGTTCTTCTGGTCTCGATTTCGTTAGTTCTGCTCGAATCTTTATTAACTCCCTTCTTCTCTTGGGTGTAGGATCTATTTGCTGTTTTTTCTCTAGCTCCTTTATGTGTAAGGTTAGCTTTTGTATTTGAGTTCTTTCCAGTTTTTGAATGGATGCTTGTATTGCGATGTATTTCCCCCTTAGGACTGCTTTTGCTGCATCCCAAAGATTTTGAACGGTTGTATCTTCATTCTCATTAGTTTCCATGAATCTTTTCAATTCTTCCTTAATTTCCTGGTTGACCCTTTTATCTTTTAGCAGGATGGTCCTTAACCTCCATGTGTTTGAGGTCCTTCCAAACTTCTTGTTGTGATTTAGTTCTAATTTCAAGGCATTATGGTCCGAGAATATGCAGGGGACAATCCCAATCTTTTGGTATCGGTTCAGACCCGATTTGTGACCCAATATGTGGTCTATTCTGGAGAAAGTTCCATGTGCGCTTGAGAAGAATGTGTATTCAGTTGAGTTTGGATGTAAAGTTCTGTAGATATCTGTGAAATCCATCTGGTCCAGTGTATCATTTAAAGCTCTCGTTTCTTTGGAGATGTTTTGCTTAGAAGACCTATCGAGTATAGAAAGAGCTAGATTGAAGTCACCGAGTATAAGTGTATTATTATCTAAGTATTTCTTCACTTTGGTTAATAATTGATTTATATATTTGGCAGCTCCCACATTCGGAGCATATATATTGAGGATTTTTAAGTCCTCTTGTTGAATAGATCCTTTAAGTATGATATAGTGTCCCTCTTCATCTCTCACTACAGTCTTTGGGGTAAATTTTAGTTTATCTGATATAAGGATGGCTACCCCTGCTTTCTTTTGAGGACCATTCGAATGGTAAATGGTTCTCCAACCTTTTATTTTCAGGCTGTAGGTGTCCTTCTGTCTAAAATGAGTCTCTTGTAGACAGCAAATAGATGGGTCCTGCTTTTTTATCCAGTCTGAAACCCTGCGCCTTTTGATGGGGTCATTAAGCCCGTTCACATTCAGAGTTACTATTGAGAGATATGAGTTTAGTGTCATCATGATATCTATTCAGTCTTTGTTTTTGTGGACTGTTCCACTGAACTTCTTCTTAAAGGGGAATTTTAAGAGTCCCCCTTAAAATTTCTTGCAGAGCTGGTTTGGAGGTCACATATTCTTTTAGTTGCTGCCTGTCTTGGAAGCTCTTTATCTCTCCTTCCATTTTGAATGAGAGCCTTGCTGGATAAAGTATTCTTGGTTGCATGTTCTTTTCATTTAGGACCCTGAATATATCCTGCCAGCCCTTTCTGGCCTGCCAGGTCTCTGTGGAGAGGTCTGCTGTTACCCTAATACTCCTCCCCATAAAAGTCAGGGATTTCTTGTCTCTTGCTGCTTTAAGGATCTTCTCCTTATCTTTGGAATTTGCAAGCTTCACAATTAAATGTCGAGGTGTTGAACGGTTTTTATTGATTTTAGGGGGGGATCTCTCTATTTCCTGGATCTGAATGCCTGTTTCCCTTCCCAGATTAGGAAAGTTTTCAGCTAGAATTTGTTCAAATACATATTCTGGCCCTCTGTCCCTTTCGGCGCCCTCGGGAACCCCAATTAAACGTAGGTTTTTCTTCCTCAGGCTGTCGTTTATTTCCCTTAATCTATCTTCATGGTCTTTTAATTGTTTGTCTCTTTTTTCCTCAGTTTCCCTCTTTGCTGTCAACTTGTCTTCTAGGTCACTCACTCGTTCTTCCACCTCGTTAACCCTCGTCGTTAGGACTTCTAGTTTGGATTGCATCTCATTCAATTGGTTTTTAATTTCTGCCTGATTAGCTCTAAATTCTGCAGTCATGAAGTCTCTTGAGTCCTTTATACTTTTTTCTAGAGCCACCAGTAGGTGTATAATAGTGCTTCTGAATTGGCTTTCTGACATTGAATTGTAATCCAGATTTTGTAACTCTGTGGGAGAGAGGACTGTTTCTGATTCTTTCTTTTGAGGTGAGGTTTTCCTTCTAGTCATTTTGCTCAGTGCAGAGTGGCCAAAAGCAAGTTGTATTGGGAAAAAGAGAAAAAGAGAGGAGAGAAAGAAGGAAAGAAAAGAGAAAGAGAAAAAAAAAGGGAAGAAAAAGAAAAAAAAACGAAAAAAAAAAAAAGAAGAAAAAGAGAAAGAAAAAGAAAGGAGAAAAAAAGGGGGTGGGGGAAGGAAACAAATCAAAAAGCAAAACAAAACAAAAACAAAAACAAACAAACAAAAAAAGAACCACCGGGGAGTATCTTCTGATTCTGTGTTCTTTAAGTCCCTTGGCTTCTCCTGGAAGTTGTCCGTCCAGCTGGTGTTCTGGAGGAGGGGCCTGTTGTGCTGATTTTCAGGTGTTAGCAGTTGGGGGAGCTGCTGTGCCCCCGCCTGGTGCAGGGCTCGGTGGGGGTTGTTTACCCCGTGAGGCCGCAGGAGGAACAGCCCCAGTGGCAGGGCAGCTCTGGAAACCTGGATTCAGCTCCGGCAGGAACTCCGTCTGCAGGGCCTGGAGGCTCCGGGCGGGGCCGCTGATCTGCTCAGCTGGGGCAGGAGCGTCCTTGCTGTCCTGGGCCCTCCCGGCCTCTGCCTGTCCCGGGGGGAGGCCGGATCCTGGGCTGTGTCCCGGCGCCCTGTGCTCCGGAGCCTGCGCTGGTGGATTCGCACTCCCGGGCCGCGCAGCCCCCTCCGCGGAGCCGCCGCCCGAGCCCCTCCGAGCTGCTCCTGGAACCGCGCAGCCCCCTCTGCACGGAGCCTCTTCCTCTGCCCGAGCCCCTCCGAGCTGCTCCCGGGGCCGCGCAGCCCCCTCCGCGGAGCCGCCCCCTCCCGCCTCCGAGCTGCTCCGGGTCCCGCCGTGCGCGCTGCAGCCCTTAGGGAGCTCGGCGCACTCTCCTGGACGCGCAGTTGCTGTTACTGTCCCCGGGAGCCCGAGGGCATCCCCGCCCTCCTGGGTCCTGCTCCAACTCCCTGCGAGCCCCTTTCCCCCGGGAAGGTCGGTGCAGCTCCTGCTTCTCCGGGACGGGGCTCTCCTGTCCTGGGGACACTCGCCCCGGCCTCAGCCCGGCTCCTCGCGGGGCCCTCCCCCTTGGAGGCCTTTGTTCCTTTATTTCTTTTTCCCCGTCTTCCTACCTTGATAGAAGCGCGGACTCTTCTCACTGTTGCATTCCAGCTGGTCTCTCTTTAAATCTCAGGCCGAATTCATAGATTTTCAGGATAATTTGAAGGTTTTCTAGGTAGTTTGGTGGAGACAGGTGATTTGGAGACCCTGCTCTTCCGCCATCTTGCTCCTCCCCCCTCTTTTCTTTTCACTTCTCTTGGAATTTTGATATGATGACTTTGTACCTTGCTTTAATTAAACCTAAGTTTTGTTTTCAAGGTGATTTTCATGGTAAACATGTTAGTAAACCACTTAGTTTTAGAAAGTTAAGAAGTGAATAGCCATGGAATGCAAAACAAAGAAATCCATGAAATACTATTATTATGATGGAAACTTTCATATTTTCTGAAAGCTTCTATTCAGTACTTACTATGCCATATTTGATGATGATGATGAACACATTGGATTTCTAGCAAATGGTGTAAAATCTATACTTTCTACTCCAGTGTCGTTTGAGTTAACTTATAAAGGTTATTCCTGATTTTCCATCTTTCCCCTCCTTTTCTTCTGTTACCTTCTTACCAGCCAAAGATTTTTTTTCATTTACATGTTTATTTGTTGGGTTTTGGTAGATGTGTTTATGTTACTGTTTTTATTGTTACTCTTGCTAACTTTATTCTACCTACACGTGCTACAATGTGAAAACTAATTTTCTAAACCCCACCTAGAATGTCCAGAGAAATATTTGCAGTCTTTTGTAGGTTTTTAAAGTCTTTCTCATATATCAGAAAATAAATACAAACATATAACTTTTCCCTTGGCAATATTTACCATTTATCAGAGCATAAATTGATGTATTATTAATTTAAAAAACTCCTCTTCCCTCCAGAATATAATTAAACAAAAGGGGGATATACAGAGGTATAGCCTACCACATTCAAATAATTATAAGGAAACCCTCCTGTCATCCTCAGAATCTGAAAGTAGAGAAAAGGGGATTAATATTAACTATGTTAATCTGTATAGTTTTGTTTTGTTTTGAATGAGTTGGACTTGATAAGCTAAAAATAAAATATGGCTATATTTTATTATTTTCAAATGTTCTCTGATTTTTCTGTTTCTACTCTTAAATATATATCATGGCAATTTCTATAATTAGGAAACATTTTGTGTTTACTTATTAGATCATCCAATCCGGTTTAATATTTTAAAAAATACCTAAATCTCACATAAAATATCAATAATTTCCCCTTTTCTTGATGCTCCGTTCCTGCCATTCAGAAATCATTAGTGTAAAAGAGAAGCATGGTCCACTCTTCAATGCTTGCTTTTTATCTTCTCTTTCTTCCCTGATAGTCTAGGGTCATGGCTAAGAGAGGGTAGGAAAAAAAAAATAGCGCTAAAGGCGCTGGTGCTGTTTGCCTGGTGCTGTTTTAACTATTTACTTAGATGATATTTGCTGGCCATTGTGCCACTGTTTTTGCAGATGCTCATGTGGTATCTTCACTGTATTTATGTTTACTTTTCCTCTCTACATTGACACATTGCACTATTCTCTGACATGGAGACACAGCCTCTTCCACTAATCTCGTGATACCACTCTTACCTTCACATTATGTTCTGGGTATGTATGCCACACAGAACTTCTTAACTGCTGAAGTTGCTCCTCACTGGTAAGGCCCTCCTAGGTTGGTCTCTCAATAATGACTCAAGCCATCTATTCCCATGGAGTTCACTAGTTTCCATAGAATGTCACACATCCTAGTTCTGCTAAAAGGTAGAAGTGCATTTTATTCAAATGACAACAAGTACAGCTTGCATTTAGTCTTCATATCTTTTTACTTGGTAAGCAAGACCTGGATTCTTTGCTCACACATATCCCAAATTCTAGGATATACATATCCCAAAAAATCACCACATGAGGTAGGTTGAATAATGACCCACTAAAGATATTTATGTCTCAACATAAATGTTGGGTCTTATGTCTCAGACCTTATGAATGTGTTACCTTATGTGGCAGGAAGGATTTTGCATATGTGATTATCTTAAGAATTTTGAAATGGGGGTTGATTATCCAATATTATCTAGGTAGGTCCAGTGTAATCACCAAGGTCCATATAAGATGGAAACAGAAGAGCTGAGAAAGAGATGTGATAATGAGAACAGAGTTTGGGGCAGTGTGGACAAGGAATGCAAGCAGCCTCTAAAAGCTGAAAAAAAGCAAAGAACAAAGAGCTATAGAAGGAGTATGGCTCTAATATCCTGATTTTAGCCCTACAAAGACCCATTTCAGATTTTTGAGCCTCAGAAATATTAGATAATAAATGTGTAGGGCTTTAAACCACTAAGTGTGGCAATTTGTTATAGCAACAATAGAAAACAAATACACCATACTGCATTCAAGAAGCTATATGAAGATGGTTCAATAATTTCTGCAACCAGCAATTCTGTAACTTAAGACTGAAGTGCCTGGCTTTTCTTCTTGCAAACAACCTATATAATTACAGTTTGGGGAGTAGAGGAGGATAATCAAAGCACTCATAAAATTTATCTGTGAATCTCTTTTTGAATCTCTGGTTTCCACTTTAAAACTTTCATGAGTAATAAAGCTGAAGGTTCCAAGTCTGTCTGTTGTATCCTTAGTAATTCCTACACAGATTTGTGTAGCATATCTCAATAATCTTGGGATACATATATATAAATCAGGTTCCTGGAAGCAGATAAATGACACATTCAATATTTTTCAAGCAGAGTTTAATAATAGTGCATTTGACAAAGGCATGAGGATTATAAAGGATGGGAGGCACCCTCAAGCTCTGACAACCTTAAGAAAGAATAGGAGGAAACATTTATTAGAAACTAGAGAAGAAAATAAATAGAAAGGTTGCAGTCACTCCAAGGTCAACCACACACCTCCCTGGCTTATACTTTATCTTTCAGTGTTCCTCATTGGCCAAAACCAAAGAGCCAGAGGGCAAGAGAATCCAATGTGTTTCCTGTAGGGTAGAGAGAAGAATGGAGAACTATTGAGAAAGTTGGGTAGTGGATCTTAATGAGCAAATGAATGATAGCTCAAAGTCTTTAATAAAATTTTTTTTTGTCTAAGCTTTAGACTTCCATCCTAAATTCTGGAGAGTAGGAAAAACACAATTCAGCAACATGCAACAAATAATTACACAAAATGAGAAATGTTACAGTAGAAATGTAAATGAATCACTAAGGAAACATGGAGGATGAAATTAAAACTCCATTTGGAAACTCAAGACAGGGCTTTTCGTAATAGAAAACATTCATCATTTGCATTGATTATTAAGGATAAGTAGGTGTATTCATACAGGTCACGAGAGGATATCGTTTTATAGAAGTAAGTTTCTATTAGGCCTTATGAGTAAAATGAGAAACTAAAGTAGAAGATAGCTTGTCTTTTATTTTATTCATGATGGTTCTGTCTCCAATTAAAATTGTATTCTTTTTTTATTTATCCATCAAAAAAGGATAGTCAGACCTGTTTAGATATTTGAATGCTAAATACTTTTCTCCCTTCCCTTCTTGTCTCATATTTGAATGAACAAATGATACTGCATGCTTGCTGCCTCCCTTATCTTTAGTAAGGAAGTTCAATCCATGGAAATCTGAGCCCATAAGAACATTAACCCCCATCCCTATCCCATGCCCATACACAATTAGAAACATAGTCTTTGCTCAAGCCATTTCAGACTAGCTTGGGTGGCTATCCTCCTCTCCTACAGAAACCTCAATATGTGAGTAAGAGATCTTTTTGCATCTCATTAGGGATGCATGGTATCATCAGTCTGGACACCCAGAGTAATTATGGGTGGGATAGAGATTACCCTTATACTCTGTGGACAACCAGTAAAACACATTCAGCAAAAACAGTAATATAGAAAAGAATTAACTGAAAACCTTATCTTAAAAAAAGACAACTGATAAATTTTAATATGCCTAAGTGAAAGAAAATCTCCAAAGAATAATTAGGCCTTTGTTGTCATCTACAGGGTATACAAGAGACTTAAATACATTCTTTAACCATTGTACTGAGAATCAAAATTATAATTCCATTTATTCATTGCATGTTTCCCAATACCCAGTGCTTAATCATCCTTCTATATCTGGGATCTTGCCCTCACACCAGGCTGTCCCATCCACTTGCTCCCCAGCCCTTTCCTGTTCTGATACACTGTCAGAAATTCTGTCTTTTTAATCTTGTTTTCAATGAAGTGGTTAATAATTCAACCTTCTTTGCTAAGGATGCCTAAACTCTCTCTGCTAATTGCTGACTTGTTTTATGATAAGGTCAAGCTCATTATAAAAGCAAACTTGATTCCTAAATGATATGCTGAAAAATGGGTAAAGTGTCAAGAAGGGGTTAGGATTTTTACATATGGAGACCTCTCTCTAAAACTAAAATGACCCTAGCTTTCCTGATAGCTACAAACTGAATCACAATATCTTTTCTTCCCCTGAGTGGGAGTAATCCTGTGCCATCTACTTCCAACACAGACCCCATTCCCCACCCTAAAATCCACTTTCCAGCTTCTCCTTCTAGTCTCCTTTGTGTTGACTTGTAGGGACTACTATTGCTACATTGTTTACACTTCAGCAGTCTGAAAGTTTGAGAGAAAATAGTGTTTTGGACTTTTTGCACCTAGTGCCATTGTGAAATGATGCCCTCAGTTACTAAATTGCTTTTCGGATTCTTGCAAGTCATTTATTCTTTTTTCTTTTTCTTCAATTTTCTCTGTGTTCTCATTGTTTAACATGGGCACAATAGTCTTACTCTAGTACCCCAGCAATCTTGTTTAGTTTCACAAGACAATATTATTATAGTGTTTTGAAGCCTTTAAAGATCGTATAATATTGGTCTTGATTTTTTTATTGTATCTTTGGCAAATGTACATAATTCATGTTTTTTTTCACAGAAGTTATTTTATTATAATTGAAATTACTACTGATTTTCCCATTTTTTCCTATATTACATTAAGATACTCCATTCTCATGAATGGCAAAGCAACGGGACCTGAAAAAATGTTTTGAACTTTTTATCCATGTTAGAAAATGAGCATCCATCCTGCTTACGAGTACCAGTGAACATCACACATAAATACCATTGCCTTACATGTAGGTCAAAGGTATAAATAATGAGATCAGGTTAATTTATCCCATGAAAGCAAGAAGAGGACAATTAAATATTGAAAAAGTTACCTCTATATAAGAAGTACGTAAGATATGCAGAATAGTAATGTAATAGATTTTCAAATATAAAAATAAATGTGAATGATAGCAAAAGGCTTTTTAGAACTTTTATTCACCAGTATGATTTTTTTAAAAAAGATTTTATTTATTTATTTGAGATAGAAAGAGAGAGAGCACTAGTACAAGGCAGAGGGAGAGGGTGCAGCAGGCTCCCCACTGAGCAAGGAGCATGATGCAGCAGCTTAATTCCAGGACTCTGTGATCATGACCTGAGGTGAAGGCAGACACTTAACTGACTGAGCCACCCAGGCGCCCTAGTAGTAAGATTAATAGGGAATAAGAATTGAAAGAATTCCTCCATATGAGTATATCAAATTAATATAAGGAAAACTATTTTTAAAACCCAACAAAACCTTATTTAAATAATTCTAGAATAATTTCTATAATTTAGGAACTTGTATCTCCTCTCTGTTTTATTGAAATACCTAATACTTAAAAAAAAAAAACAACCAAAACCAAAAACTCTATTAGCTTTTCCCATTTTATAAATTGAAGTGAATAAAAATATTTCAGAAATTTAAAAAGTTCCCTTCAAGTAACTAGAAATATCTTAGTTCAGATTTAAGGATATACGATATAAACACTAAACATCCAACAATAACATTGTTTCTTTTTTTTTTTCAAATATACTTATTTTTAAGCCAGTAGGTTTTTTTTGTTGTTATTTTCTTTCTCAAACTCACTTATTTGTGCTGAGGCAACAGTTCTGAAGGTGGCCTTTACAGACAGTAGCTTAAAGAAAGTATATCAGGAAGCTTAATAATTCAAGAGAGCAGAAAACACTCCGTTAATTCTCACAGAAAGGCAAAACAGCAGCAAACTTGAGTAAGGAAAGTTTTTCTTTTAAGAAGGTATTAGGAATATCTTTCTTTCTGATGAAACTTCTAAAATTCATTGTCAGCTTTCTTAAATTAATATAATGGAATATCTGTCTAACTTTATAGAATAAAAATTGCTGTCAAGTGGTGGCAAAGAACACTCTACAGAATTATAGTTTCTAGAATATTACATACATGTATATTAAAAATACATGGAATTTTATCTTATTAATACAGACTATAAATTCACTTAATATAGTGCCATTGCTTTTGTTTTATGATCTTTGTCATGAAACTGCCTTGTACTTCAGTGAATGCCTCATATATTTGTGCAGTTAAATAGGCTGCTTCATCTTGACCTTTGGAGAGTCTATATTGAGTTGGGGGCTTATTTCATTGCTTTTACCATTTACAACTCTGTCTTCCAATGGCAAGGGTGTTTCAAATGTTGCCTAATCAAGCATGTACCTTTACTGAAAGGTCAGACTACTAAAATGCCATATATCAAGGATTAAAATTATGATTCATCACTCCCATGCAAGAAAATCTAATTAGAAATGTACAGCATTCATTCTCTTGGGTCAAAGTTGGACATGAATATCACAGTACTTCTTTGAGAACTATAGCTTTCACATACTCAGTAAGCAAACCTTTCTCCACACCTTTGTTGACAATATCATTTCTCTTAATATTTTGTACATTTTTTCATGGACTTTTAAATATCCTTTCAGATTGTTCTTTAGGAGGTCTCTGTGACAAGACTAAGAAAGCAAATCCAAAGAATATTATGTTAATTTGTGGTTCAACTCAGGACCCATGTCCCCGAGGAATATGCCATTCTTCCATTCTCAATTCCACAAAACCAAAACAACAAATTCTGCAACATACATGCGAGGAGCAGAAATGAGCAAGTCTCCAGCCTTGCCAGGAGGTTGATCAAAACACAATCTTGGAGAAAACTATGTAAAATATTTAGAAGGCATAATGACAGAGGTGCCAGACAGAAAAAGACACTTGCTCCTAAGCAAAAGGAAATAATAGATTCATTTATTTATAGCTACTTATATTTTATGAACTTCATTTTTATTACTTAAGATTATATTTTGGAGATCATTTTATAGATTGCATAATCTGCTACATTCTTTTATAACTTATGAAATAAGCTATAAATTGTATAGCTCTACCACAATTTATTTAGCCTCATATATACTATATGAGTATAAACTGATGAACCTATACTGATGAACATATATGTTGTTTCAACCTTTTAGCATTATTAAAAAAAAAGAGTAAATGTTATTTGTGTGTTTTTCAACACAGTTCATTATTTTATTTTAAAATATAATGTAGTTTTCATAAGAGGATAAAATCATGACTCATATGCTCATATGCAGATGTTAAAATATTATTAATTATTAACATTAAATTTAATAAACATTAATAATAAAATATTAACATTTGAAATATTATATTTAAATTTAATTTGCCAACATATAGTATAACACCCAGTGCTCATCCCATCAAGTGCTGTCCTTAGTGCTGGTCACCCAGTTACCCCATCCCCCCACTGGCCTCCCTTTCTGCAACCCTTTGTTTCCCAGAGTTAGGAGTCTCTCAGAGTTTGTCTTCCTCTCTAACTTCTGCATTCAATTTCCCCCCTTTCCCTTCTAGTTCCTTTCACTATTTCTTATATTCTATATTTAAGTGAAATCATATGATAATTGTCTTTCTCTGATTGACTTATTTCACTCAGCATAATACCCTCCAGTTTCATCCATGTTGAAGGAAATGGTAGTTATTCATCCTTTCTGATGGCTGAGTAATATTCCACTATATATAGAATCTTCTTTATCGAAGGATATTGTGACTCCTTCCACAGTTTGGCTATTATGGACATTGCTGCTATGAACACTGGGGTGCAAGTGTCCCATCATTTCACTACATCTGTATCTTTGGGGTAAATACCCAGTAGTGCAATTGCTGGTTGTAGGGTAGCTCTATTTTTAAGTTCTTGAGGAAACTCTACCCAGTTTTCCAGAGTGGCTGCACCAGCTTGCATTCTCACCAACAGTACAAGAGGGTTTCCCCTTCTCTACATCCTCGCCAACATTTGTTGTTTCCTGTCTTGTTCATTTTAGCCATTCTCACCAGTGTAAAGTGATATCTCATTGTGGTTTTTATTTCCATTTCTCTGATGGCAAGTGATGTGGAGCATTTTCTCATATGCTTGTTGGCCATGTGTAGGTCTCCTTTGGAGAAATGTCTGTTTATGTCTACTGCCCGTTTCATGATTGGGTTGTTTTTTCCTTTGCTGTTGAGCTTGATAAGTTCTTTATGGATCTTGGGTACTACTCTTTATCTGATAGGTCATTTGCAAATATCTTCTCCCATTCTGTAGGTTGTCTTTTAGTTGTGTTGACTGTTTCCTTTGCTGTGCTGAAGCTTTTTATCTTGATGAAGTCCCAATAGTTCATTTTTGGTTTTGTTTTCCTTGCCTTCATAAATGTGTCTTGCAAAAAGTTTCTGTGGCCAAGTTCAAAAAGGTTGTTGTTTGTGTTCTCCACTAGGATTTTGATGGATTCTTGTCTCATATTTAGATATTTCAACCATTTTGAGTGTATCTTTGTGTGTGTTGTAAAAGAATGGTCCAGTTTCTGCACGTGGCTGTCCAATTTTCCCAGCATCATTTATTGAAGAGACTGTCTTTTTTTCCAGCGAATATTCTTTCCTGTTTTGTCAAAGATCAATTGACCATAGATTGAGGGCTCATTTCTGGGTTCTCTGTTCTGTTCCATTGATCTACGTGTCTATTTCTTTTGTATGTCTATTTTTGTGCCAGTACCATATTGTCTTGGTGATCACAGCTTTGTAATATAGCTTGAAGTCCAGCATTGTGGTGCCTCCAGCTTTGGTTTTCTTTTTCAACATTCCTCTGGCTATTTGGAGTCTTTTCTGGTTCCATACAAATCTTAAGATGATTTGTTCCAACTCTCTGAAGAAAGTCCATGGTATTTTGATAGGAATTGCATTGAATGTGTAAATTGCCCTGGGTAGCATAGACATTTTCACAATATTTATTCATCCAATCCATGAGCATGGGATGTTTTTCCATCTCTTTGTGTCTTCCTCAATTTCTTTCAGAAGTGTTCTGAAGTTTTTAGGGTATAGATTCTTTACCTCTTTGGTTGGGTTTATTTGTAGGTATCTCATGCTTTTGGGTGCAATGTAAATGGGACTGATTCCTTAATTTCTCTTTCTTCAATATCAGTGTATAGAAATGCAGCTGATTTCTGTACACTGATTTTGCACCCTGCCACATTGCTGAATTGCTGTATGAGTTCTAATAATCTTGGGGTGTGGTCTTTTGGGTTTTCTATATACAGTATCATGTCATCTGCGAAGAGGGAGAGTTTGACTTCTTCTTTGGCAATTTGAATGCCTTTTATTTCTATTTTGTTGTCTAAATGCTGAGGCTAGGACATATAGTACTATGTTGAATAAGAGTGGTGAGAGTGGGCAACACTGTCATGTTCCTGATCTGAGGGGAAAGGCTCTCAGCTTTTCCTCATTAAGAATGATATTTGCAATAAATAAAATCTTTTAAAAAAGGGGATCCCTGGGTCGCTCAGCAGTTTAGTGCCCCCCTTCAGCCCAGGGCGTGATCCTGGAGTCCCGGGATCGAGTCCCACATCAGGCTCCCTGCATGGAGCCTGCTTCTCCCTCTGCCTGTGTCTCTGCCTCTGTGTGTGTGTGTATCTCTCATGAATAAATAAATAAAATCTTTTTAAAAAGAATGATATTTGCTGTGGGCTTTTCATAAATGGCTTTTATGATATTTGGGAAATGTTCCCTCCATCCATACACTTTGAAGAATTTTAATCAGGAATGGATGCTGTATTTTGTCAAATTCTTTCTCTGCATCTATTGAGAGGGTCATATGGTTCTTGTCTTTTCTTTTTTAAATGTGATCTATCATGTTGATTGTTTCATATATGTTGCACCACCCTTGCATCCCAGGGTCGTGGTGAATAATCCTCTTTAATAATAATAATAATAATAATAATAATAATAATAATAATCCTCTTAATGATCCTATTGGCTAGTATCTTGGTGAGAATTTTTGCAACATGTTCATCAGGGATATTGGTCTGTAATTCTTTCCAGTGGGGTTTTTGTCTTGTTTTGAAAATTACATTTTAATAGGACATAAAGAAATAGGTATGCCCTTTAGTATATGTATACATTTAGCATACATATCATACCTGTATCTACTTACTGATATAATTATACATACTTAAATCATTTGTGTCAGACAAACATTTCACTGCATGGAATTAAATGGATATGGAAGACTTCATTCAAGATTATTGCAGTAGGCATCAAAACTATCCCACTAGAGAGAGAGAGACTGAGCTCCATTAATACAAAAGTTGAGAATGCTTGGGTGAGCTGGTGGAAAAATATTAGGATGGACATTAGTAGGGAGCTTGAGCATATGATTAAGCCTTTCTGTGTTTTCTAATTGGTACTTATGGAAGTTAGGCTCCTACCCTCCCACAGAGAGCAGGGGATAGAGGCCCTAACTTTCCTGATGATTACATTTCAAAGGAATTGTTCCCATGTCCTTAAGAATGACAATCCTCAGATATGAAACTGGTAAGAGGCTGGAAGAAGATTTACATCTCAAAGAGGGAGGGACATAATTTACACTTGCAAGTTTTCTAGAGTAAATGCTTTAAGGAACCTAAAGTCAGGAAGAATCCTATTTAAAGTTTAGTCAAGGTGAGGAGAACACTAAAGTTATCTTGGTCAGATGTTATGCAAGCTTATAATAAATGTTATGCAAGCTTAATTTTAACATATCCCCCTGAGTCTCTTTTTAATGCTCACACCTGATGTGGGCATTTTTCATTTTTTTCTACTGTCCAACATCTGACCTCCATCCATTTCTGCATCTCTGGTGATCAAAACTGATAATATCCGTTCTCTACTCTCCTAGCCTTCCATGTTTGTAAGACTTAGTATATTCTGCAGGTCGAAGTCAGGTCTGCCTACCCCATGACTGAAATCACAAATTAGGTGAACAGTGGGAGATTAACATAACCAATCTCAGAAAGCATGGCAGCAGGAGCCACATCTAATTGCAAGTGGGTAAAGTAGTGGAAGTAATAGCTCAGTGTCTAGAAGTACAAGCTGCCGGGAGTGAATTCAAGGGAAATTATTTGGTATTATTATTGCATTTCTCTTAGATATATCTCCCAAAATTGGTTCTTTGATTTTTCTGAACGCTTGGGACACGCCTCTTTTAATAATTTCCTTAACTATTTGTTAGAGTATGTTTCCAATACTTGCAACTAATAATCCAACATTATTCTACAGAGCAACTTCTTCTACAACAAGATAAAAACTTTATTTTTTTAAGAAGGAAAAAAATATATATACCCTATCTTATATATCTCTACCTTAGTGGGGATAAATCCACACACATGCATTCTAAAATAATTTATTTTTTCAACACATTTAGTTTTGTGGTTGTTTTAGTTTTCCAGAATGCATTTTAAAATGAGTTTACAGGCTACTCCTATAATTATTAAAAAATAACAAAATGCCAGTGTGACAATTTGAATGGTCTGTATTGACAAGTCTATGAGTTCCTCCACCTTATTAGTATATTTTCAAAATACAAAGAATATGAGATTTTTATTGGAAGTTGTAATTGTTCACACTGCTGGCAATTTCAAATAAATGCTTCAAGTGAAAACTTTATAAACAAGCTTCAAAGTTGTAAATATAAATAATCTTCCTGATGACTCAGCCATTTAGCAGTTACTCAGTTTACTAAAAAGCCAACAGAGAGATTATTTGAAAGGAATACACCTCTTCCTCTTCCTTAATTTTATTTTAATTACCTAAGTACTTGAGGGGCTTCAAAACATTGACTCATCTGTATTACACTAGCTTGAACTCTGTGCCATTTAAAATGCTTCTTTTTGCAGCATTTGATTTTTATTGTTTGATTTTTTAAAAATTTTGGTAAAATGCACATAACAAAATACACAGTTTTAATCTTTTGTAAGTGTACATCTACACTTATACATAAAATATATTCACCTTAGTGTGTAACCATCGCTAACATCTATCTTTAGAACTTTTTTCTTCTCTAAAACAAACTGTGGACCCCTTAAGCAAATCCCCATTTCCTTTTGAACCCAGATTATGGTAACTACCATTCTGTTTTCTTTCTGTATGAATTTTACTGCTCCTTGTACTCATAAATGGAATCATATACCATTTGTCTTTTTCGACTGGCTTCTTTCACTTAGCATAATGTCTTTAAAGTTCATTCATGTGGTAGCATGTGTCAGAATTGCAATCCTTTTCATAGTTGAATAATTTTCCATTTTATGAGTGTATCATATTTTGTTTACACATACAACTATCAATGTACAATTGAGTTGCTTCCACCTTTTGTCAATTGAGAATAATACTGCTATAAACATATATGTACGCTATCCAATCATATCCCTGGTTTCAGTTTATTTTAGGCACACACCCAGAAGTGAGATTGCTGGATCATATGGTAATTTTATTTTTAATTTTTTGAGGAACTGTATAATTGTTTTCTATAGTGGCTGCAACACCATTTTACATTCCCACTGCCAGTGCACAAGGATTCCAATCTCTTTGCATCATCACCACACTTGTGTTAATATCTTTTAAAATAATGGTTATTCAAATGAGTATGAAGTGGTATCATATTATGGTTTTGATTTTCTTTTCTCTAATAGTGATGTTTAGTACATTCTCATGCACTGCTGACTATTTTGTGTGTCTTTGGAAAAATGTTTATTCATCTTTGGTTATTTCTTAAGTGGGTTTGCTGTTGTGAAATTTTAGTTTTTAGTATATGTGGGATGTCATCCCTAACCAGATAGGCAATTTATAATTTTCTCTCCTATTCTATGGTTGGCCCTTCTGTTCTATAGATAGTAGCCTTTGATGCTCAAAAGTTTTTAATTTTGTTAAAATCCAATGTGTCTATTTTTTGTTGCTTTTGCATATACTTTTGGCATTATGTCCAAGAAAGCATTGTTGAGAGCTTTTTTGGCTTTCAAAGCCTGTGCTTTGGTTTTTGCTTTGGGAGGGGCAGGAGCTTCCTTCTTTGCTTTTGGCACCATCTTCGTGAAAGTCTCCCTTGTTTTCACCTAAGAATTTTCTAGTTTTAGTCTCTTAAGTATAGATCCATGATAACTTAAATTCATTTTTGTATACGGTGTTAGGTAAGGTTCCAACTTCATTCTTTTTCATGTGGATTTCCAGTTTTCCTCAGAGCCATTGTTGAAAAGACTGTTTTCTTTTTCAAGATTGTTTTGACTACTTGGGGTTCCTTGAGATTCCATGTAAATCTTAGAATGGATTCTTCTATTTCTGCAAAAGAATATTCTTGGGACTTTTGACTGGGACTGCAATGAATGTGTAGACTGCTTAGAACAGTGTTGATAACAATACTGAGTTTTCCAACCACCGAACATGGGATGACTTTCCAATTATCTACGTTTTCTTAATTTCTTTCAGCATCATTTTGTGATTTTCATTTTACAAATCTTTCACCTACCCCGGTTAAGTTAATTCCGAAATGTATTATTCTTTTTGATACTATTGTAAATGGAATTAAGAAGGATATGTTACTCACTTTGAGGAAAGACTTTTAAGCTTATTGAAGTTTTATCATAGTAAGGTGTCAAGAAGTAAGTGAGAAAATTGGAAACATAATTCAGATCTTCTGTTTGCAGGTCCAGTTCATCTTTCTGTTACATTTTAACACTACAGCCTGCAATATTATTAATTTTACATGAAAGAAAGTAGTAGCTGAAATATTAGTCATTTAGCATCAAAGGACATTAATGTTGTAATGTTTTCCAAATTTTGTCAACTTACTATAGAGAAACTTTATGAGAGAATTATAATAACTATTCTACCTAGGCAAACTGTGGAAGTAGAACTCAAGTGGGAAAATGACCTAGTCAAGTTCATGCTATATATTGTGAAACCATAGCAAATATAAAAACTAATAAAATTCACTCTGTGAATGAACTCAGAGGCAGCATCTAAAAATGGAGACAGAATTTTCCAAGCTTCTAAAGTTGAAACCATTAAATTCCTATTGAGAAACCCCAAACATTTTCCAAATAATAAAATTGAGTATTATTATTTTCCTGGGTTGAAATATTATTATTGCTGGAACGCAAACAATTAATGCCACTAAAAACTCGAAAAAAAAACAATGCAATTGCTTTTATTTTTATCTCAATACTCAAAGTAATAATATGCAGCTCACTATAGCATTTCAGAAGTAAAATCTTTAGGACCTTCCAGAACATACTAATGACTAATGAAATGTGTTCTAGTAGTTACCCTTTTTTACTTATTTATTTTAACACTTGCTCCTTTAAAAAAATGGGATATTATTTGTCACCTATCAAACTGTCTAATATTTCTATAGCTGATCATATGCCATATTTACAACTATTTTGTGAATTTTTTAAGTAAACCTGATTGATCCAAATTTTGTGAATATTAACATGAAACTATGAGTCAGAGCCTCCATAAAATCCATATACTCTAATATTTTTGTAAAATACAAAATGTAGAAATAAGTGTAAGTGATTTCATGAATTATCCATATAAGGAAATATGTTTTCTGTCTTATAAGAGCATAAAGTTGGAAATTTAAAATTTAAAATATACTATGATGCTGAAAAAAATTGAGATTTTTTTCAAGATTAAATTGCTAAAACTATAGCTTCAACTTAAAAATTTGGTTTAAAATATTACATAAGTAAACTATCCTATTTTATAAAGTCCACTAAAGCAAGCATGCTACATACTATGAACATGCACTGAAGGAAATAGACCTGAAGGAAATATTTAAAAGAATAAATGCTGATAGCCTTTATATATTAGGATTGCAATTCATGTTTATTTTGATTTTCTAGGTTTTAGAAAATTGTTAAAACAATTACATCTTATGTGAAGATCTAAAATCTTTATCGTTTATAGATGAATCTTTTATATTTAAAAGTGAATCTTTTAAATTAATGTCTCAGAAATATCAGAAAATCATTTCACATATTATGTATAGTCACTTTATAGGAGTTTCACCCTTAATGCATAAAATACATTTTAAAACTAATGTTTTTTTTTCTGACAATGTAAAACACAAAGAAGCAAATTTTTAATCCTCCTTCACTTTCATATTTCTACTACTTTGTTTTTCTATAGTTATTTTTCTACATTGACCTCTTCATAATAGTTTTTCTTACATATATAATTAAGAGAAGAAAGCATTATGCTATTTGTTTTTCATATTGAATACTTTTGCTGATAGTTAATAATTCACTAATTGCAGTTTTTCTCTTTGGAGGTAGTGTTTGGATTTCCCTTATGGACTTTAATAGTGGTCCCAGGATTCAGCATTTTTAAATTGAGGTTTCTGTACCATCTACACAGAGTGGAACGTCTGAATATTTAATAAGGAGAACTGATTATCTGTGAACTGAAGTTAGCTTTCTTCTTTTCCCTAAAGAGCTTTTTAAATATTTTATTTTTTATGACTAATACCATTCCTCATATCATATTTAAATTTAGGACCAATTGTGGGATCCCTGGTGGCTCAGTGGTTTAGTGCCTGCCTTCAGCCCAGGGCATGATCCTGGAGTCCCAGGATCAAGTCCTGCATTGGGCTCCATGCATAGAGCCTGCTTCTCCCTCTGCCTGTCTCTGCCCCTCTCTCATGAATAAATAAATAAAATCTTTAAATTTAGGAGCATTTTAAGAAAAGATATTTTAGGTACTTTTCTGTATGGGGACAGGGGAGATAAAACAGAGATTAATTAGAAACAATTATTATTATTATTATTATTATTTTTTACAAAATTGCAGTCATTGGAAATTGTTGAATGGAGTAGGCTCATTCAGATGGAGTCTATTACTCAAAAGGCAAATAGAAAATTGAATTCCAAAGGAATAATCACACTGGAATTCTGAATTAACTGGCATCCTTAAATTTCCAGAGTGTCTGAACCTTTATCATTTTGTGCTGACCAACCCACTTCACATAAGCCTAGTGTGTGAGAGCTGGACAGGATAGGGGTTCAGGTATCCTGTGTTTCAAATACTTTGTCTTATATATGAAAATTGAGGTTCAAGAAAATAAAGTAACTTGCATATTTGAGCAATAGCATTCTTAAAAAAATATTTAATTTACAACTTTGATGTTAAACTATAAATCTAGACAAGTAATTTATGGACATGCTCATTGTTGTCCCCAATTATTGATATAGTTTAAATATGGGCAGTTACTGCATATTCACTCACAGCTCAGTTATATCTTAGCATCCTGCTCAAAAGAAGAGCTTAAATGACTGTCTGAAAGCACTAATCTGAGCAGCTACTGAGACACCAAAGGAACAAACTGAGAATGGCCAAACCATAGATACAAATTGAACCCTGACCCACAATCTGCAGCAACCAATTTTTGCAATTATAGACTGAGTGGTTTTGACTTCAGTCCATAATTAGTTTGCCTATTTTTTCACAAATTGAACTCTGACCTGCAATCTGCAGTAACCAATTTTTGTAATTATAGACTAAAAGTGGTTTTGACTTAAGTCCATAATTAGCTTGCCTATTTTTTCACCCTCTTCCCATTTTAGGACCAATCAGAGAAAGCCAAAAATGCCCCCACCCTTCTCTGCCACCTAAGATGTCTGCTTCTGGTTAGACCACCTCTAGCTTTCCCAGGCTAGCAACCTCCACTCAGAGCATCACTAAAACTCTCCCTTTCTTCCATGATGAGACTTTAAACTACATTGCCTGCTTTTGAGTCTCTCCCAAAATGCAAATAATGACTTGCTTGCTATCGTGAGCTCTGAATAACTTTCTGCCTGTTCTTGCTTGATTGGTCTGTATTCATTTCCACAGTATATTTAATGAGCATAGAATTTATTGTCCAATTCAGACCACTGGTGAGAGCAAAAGAGAATGCTGCTAAAAATAACATCAGGATTCTTGACATAATCATGAGAGTTTCTAGAAAAATTTGGATAGTTGATCTACTTCAGGAAAAACCACGAGAGGCAGGGAGCAAATCCACATTGTGCTTCATTAGATGGAATTAGATACATAGCACATAATTATCAGGTTTTGAGGAATGGAGCAATTTGGGGCTTACCAAAGAGACATACTTTTCCTGGAGTCAGCCCTCTCTCCAAAAACACAACTTCTCTACTGAGAATTTCTGAGTAGTTTGTCTTCTGCTCACAAGTGTACCATCTGTGCTTCTCGCCAAAGCACATTTACTGTCCACCCAAGTCCTACCTCTTAGAGTTTCTTTTTTCTCTCTTTTATCTGCTCTGTCATTTTTTAATTCTTTCCTTTCCACATTTCCCAAGCCCTCCTTTCCTTAGGGTCTTTATACATACTTTAAAAACAGCTGGCTGTTTTTATAGTATAAAATTAGATGCTGTATTTTTTTTTTTTTATTGGTGTTCAATTTACTAACATACAGAATAACACCCAGTGCCCGTCACCCATTCACTCCCACCCCCCGCCCTCCTCCCCTTCTACCACCCCTAGTTCGTTTCCCAGAGTTAGCAGTCTTTACGTTCTGTCTCCCTTTCTGATATTTCCCACACATTTCTTCTCCCTTCCCTTGTTTTCCCTTTCACTATTATTTATATTCCCCAAATGAATGAGAACATATAATGTTTGTCCTTCTCCGACTGACTTACTTCACTCAGCATAATACCCTCCAGTTCCATCCACGTTGAAGCAAATGGTGGGTATTTGTCATTTCTAATAGCTAAGTAATATTCCATTGTATACATAAACCACATCTTCTTTATCCATTCATCTTTCGTTGGACACCGAGGCTCCTTCCACAGTTTGGCTATCGTGGCCATTGCTGCTAGAAACATCGGGGTGCAGGTGTCCCGGCGTTTCATTGCATTTGTATCTTTGGGGTAAATCCCCAACAGTGCAATTGCTGGGTCGTAGGGCAGGTCTATTTTTAACTGTTTGAGGAACCTCCACACAGTTTTCCAGAGTGGCTGCACCAGTTCACATTCCCACCAACAGTGTAGGAGGGTTCCCTTTTCTCCGCATCCTCTCCAACATTTGTTGTTTCCTGCCTTGTTAATTTTCCCCATTCTCACTGGTGTGAGGTGGTATCTCATTGTAGTTTTGATTTGTATTTCCCTGATGGCAAGTGATGCAGAGCATTTTCTCATATGCATGTTGGCCATGTCTATGTCTTCCTCTGTGAGATTTCTGTTCATGTCTTTTGCCCATTTCATGATTGGATTGTTTGTTTCTTTGGTGTTGAGTTTAATAAGTTCTTTATAGATCTTGGAAACTAGCCCTTTATCTGATATGTCATTTGCAAATATCTTCTCCCATTCTGTAGGTTGTCTTTGAGTTTTGTTGACTGTATCCTTTGCTGTGCAAAAGCTTCTTATCTTGATGAAGTCCCAATAGTTCATTTTTGCTTTTGTTTCTTTTGCCTTTGTGGATGTATCTTGCAAGAAGTTACTATGGCCGAGTTCAAAAAGGGTGTTGCCTGTGTTCTTCTCTAGGATTTTGATGGAATCTTGTCTCACATTTAGATCTTTCATCCATTTTGAGTTTATCTTTGTGTATGGTGAAAGGGAGTGGTCTAGTTTCATTCTTCTGCATGTGGATGTCCAATTTTCCCAGCACCATTTATTGAAGAGACTGTCTTTCTTCCAATGGATAGTCTTTCCTCCTTTATCGAATATTAGTTGCCCATAAAGTTCAGGGTCCACTTCTGGATTCTCTATTCTGTTCCACTGATCTATGTGTCTGTTTTTGTGCCAGTACCACACTGTCTTGATGACCACAGCTTTGTAGTACAACCTGAAATCTGGCATTGTGATGCCCCCAGATATGGTTTTCTTTTTTAAAATTCCCCTGGCTATTCGGGGTCTTTTCTGATTCCACACAAATCTTAAAATAATTTGTTCTAACTCTCTGAAGAAAGTCCATGGTATTTTGATAGGGATTGCATTAAACGTGTATATTGCCCTGGGTAACATTGACATTTTCACAATATTAATTCTGCCAATCCATGAGCATGGAATATTTTTCCATCTCTTTGTGTCTTCCTCAATTTCTTTCAGAAGTGTTCTATAGTTTTGAGGGTATAGATCCTTTACATCTTTGGTGAGGTTTATTCCTAGGTATCTTATGCTTTTGGGTGCAATTGTAAATGGGATTGACTCCTTAATTTCTCTTTCTTCTGTCTCATTGTTAGTGTATAGAAATGCCACTGACTTCTGGGCATTGATTTTGTATCCTGCCACGCTACCGAATTGCTGTATGAGTTCTAGCAATCTTGGGGTGGAGACTTTTGGGTTTTCTATGTAGAGTATCATGTCATCGGCGAAGAGGGAGAGTTTGACTTCTTCTTTGCCAATTTGAATGCCTTTAATGTCTTTTTGTTGTCTGATTGCAGAGGCTAGGACTTCCAGTACTATGTTGAATAGCAGTGGTGAGAGTGGACATCCCTGTCTTGTTCCTGATCTTAGGGGAAAGGCTCCCAGTGCTTCCCCATTGAGAATGATATTTGCTGTGGGCTTTTCATAGATGGCTTTTAAGATGTCGAGGAATGTTCCCTCTATCCCTACACTTTGAAGAGTTTTGATCAGGAATGGATGCTGTATTTTGTCGAATGCTTTCTCTGCATCCAATGAGAGGATCATATGGTTCTTGGTTTTTCTCTTGCTGATATGATGAATCACATTGATTGTTTTACGGGTGTTGAACCAGCCTTGTGTCCCAGGGATAAATCCTACTTGGTCATGGTGAATAATTTTCTTAATGTACTGTTGGATCCTATTGGCCAGTATCTTGTTGAGAATTTTTGCATCCATGTTCATCAGGGATATTGGTCTGTAATTCTCCTTTTTGGCGGGGTCTTTGTCTGGCTTTGGAATTAAGGTGATGCTGGCTTCATAGAACGAATTTGGAAGTACTCCATCTCTTTCTATCTTTCCAAACAGCTTTAGGAGAATAGGTATGATTTCTTCTTTAAACGTTTGATAAAATTCTCCTGGGAAGCCATCTGGCCCTGGACTCTTGTGTCTTGGGAGGTTTTTGATGACTGCTTCAATTTCCTCCCTGGTTATTGGCCTGTTCAGGTTTTCTATTTCTTCCTGTTCCAGTTTTGGTAGTTTGTGGCTTTCCAGGAATGCGTCCATTTCTTCTAGATTGCCTAATTTATTGGCGTATAGCTGTTCATAATATGTTTTTAAAATCGTTTGTATTTCCTTGGTGTTGGTAGTGATCTCTCCTTTCTCATTCATGATTTTATTAATTTGAGTCTTCTCTCTCTTCTTTTTAATAAGGCTGGCTAATGGTTTATCTATCTTATTAATTCTTTCAAAGAACCAACTCCTGGTTCTGTTGATCTGTTCCACAGTTCTTCTGGTCTCGATTTCGTTGAGTTCTGCTCGAATCTTTATTATCTCCCTTCTTCTCTTGGGTGTAGGATCTATTTGCTGTTTTTTCTCTAGCTCCTTTATGTGTAAGGTTAGCTTTTGTATTTGAGTTCTTTCCAGTTTTTGAATGGATGCTTGTATTGCGATGTATTTCCCCCTTAGGACTGCTTTTGCTGCATCCCAAAGATTTTGAACGGTTGTATCTTCATTCTCATTAGTTTCCATGAATCTTTTTAATTCTTCCTTAATTTCCTGGTTGACCCTTTTATCTTTTAGCAGGATGGTCCTTAACCTCCATGTGTTTGAGGTCCTTCCAAACTTCTTGTTGTGATTTAGTTCTAATTTCAAGGCATTATGGTCCGAGAATATGCAGGGGACAATCCCAATCTTTTGGTATCGGTTCAGACCCGATTTGTGACCCAATATGTGGTCTATTCTGGAGAAAGTTCCATGTGCGCTTGAGAAGAATGTGTATTCAGTTGAGTTTGGATGTAAAGTTCTGTAGATATCTGTGAAATCCATCTGGTCCAGTGTATCATTTAAAGCTCTCGTTTCTTTGGAGATGTTTTGCTTAGAAGACCTATCGAGTATAGAAAGAGCTAGATTGAAGTCACCGAGTATAAGTGTATTATTATCTAAGTATTTCTTCACTTTGGTTAATAATTGATTTATATATTTGGCAGCTCCCACATTCGGAGCATATATATTGAGGATTGTTAAGTCCTCTTGTTGAATAGATCCTTTAAGTATGATATAGTGTCCCTCTTCATCTCTCACTACAGTCTTTGGGGTAAATTTTAGTTTATCTGATATAAGGATGGCTACCCCTGCTTTCTTTTGAGGACCATTCGAATGGTAAATGGTTCTCCAACCTTTTATTTTCAGGCTGTAGGTGTCCTTCTGTCTAAAATGAGTCTCTTGTAGACAGCAAATAGATGGGTCCTGCTTTTTTATCCAGTCTGAAACCCTGCGCCTTTTGATGGGGTCATTAAGCCCGTTCACATTCAGAGTTACTATTGAGAGATATGAGTTTAGTGTCATCATGATATCTATTCAGTCTTTGTTTCTGTGGACTGTTCCACTGAACTTCTTCTTAAAGGGGAATTTTAAGAGTCCCCCTTAAAATTTCTTGCAGAGCTGGTTTGGAGGTCACATATTCTTTCAGTTGCTGCCTGTCTTGGAAGCTCTTTATCTCTCCTTCCATTTTGAATGAGAGCCTTGCTGGATAAAGTATTCTTGGTTGCATGTTCTTCTCATTTAGGACCCTGAATATATCCTGCCAGCCCTTTCTGGCCTGCCAGGTCTCTGTGGAGAGGTCTGCTGTTACCCTAATACTCCTCCCCATAAAAGTCAGGGATTTCTTGTCTCTTGCTGCTTTAAGGATCTTCTCCTTATCTTTGGAATTTGCAAGCTTCACAATTAAATGTCGAGGTGTTGAACGGTTTTTATTGATTTTAGGGGGGGATCTCTCTATTTCCTGGATCTGAATGCCTGTTTCCCTTCCCAGATTAGGAAAGTTTTCAGCTAGAATTTGTTCAAATACATATTCTGGCCCTCTGTCCCTTTCGGCGCCCTCGGGAACCCCAATTAAACGTAGGTTTTTCTTCCTCAGGCTGTCGTTTATTTCCCTTAATCTATCTTCATGGTCTTTTAATTGTTTGTCTCTTTTTTCCTCAGTTTCCCTCTTTGCTGTCAACTTGTCTTCTAGGTCACTCACTCGTTCTTCCACCTCGTTAACCCTCGTCGTTAGGACTTCTAGTTTGGATTGCATCTCATTCAATTGGTTTTTAATTTCTGCCTGATTAGCTCTAAATTCTGCAGTCATGAAGTCTCTTGAGTCCTTTATACTTTTTTCTAGAGCCACCAGTAGGTGTATAATAGTGCTTCTGAATTGGCTTTCTGACATTGAATTGTAATCCAGATTTTGTAACTCTGTGGGAGAGAGGACTGTTTCTGATTCTTTCTTTTGAGGTGAGGTTTTCCTTCTAGTCATTTTGCTCAGTGCAGAGTGGCCAAAAGCAAGTTGTATTGGGAAAAAGAGAAAAAGAGAGGAGAGAAAGAAGGAAAGAAAAGAGAAAGAGAAAAAAAAAAAGGGAAGAAAAAGAAAAAAAAAAAAAAACGAAAAAAGAAAAAAAAAAAAAGAAGAAAAAGAGAAAGAAAAAGAAAGGAGAAAAAAAAAGGGGGGTGGGGGAAGGAAACAAATCAAAAAGCAAAACAAAACAAAAACAAACAAACAAAAAAAGAACCACCGGGGAGTATCTTCTGATTCTGTGTACTTTAAGTCCCTTGGCTTCTCCTGGAAGTTGTCGGTCTAGCTGGTGTTCTGGGGGAGGGGCCTGTTGTGCTGATTTTCAGGTGTTAGCAGTTGGGGGAGCTGCTGTGCCCCTGCCTGGTGCAGGGCTCGGTGGGGGTTGTTTACTCCGTGAGGCCGCAGGAGGAACAGCCCCAGTGGCGGGGCAGCTCTGGAAACCTGGATTCAGCTCCGGCAGGAACTCCGTCTGCAGGGCCTGGAGGCTCCGGTGCGGGCCGCTGATCTGCTCAGCTGGGGCAGGAGCGTCCTCGCTGTCCTGGGCCCTCCCGGCCTCTGCCTGTCCCGGGGGAGGCGGGATCCTGGGCTGTGTCCCGGCGCCCTGTGCTCCGGAGCCTGCGCTGGTGGATTCGCGCTCCCGGGCCGCGCAACCCCCTCCGCGGAGCTGCCGCCCGAGCCCCTCCGAGCTGCTCCTGGAACCGCGCAGCCCCCTCCGCACGGAGCCTCTTCCTCTGCCCGAGCCCCTCCGAGCTGCTCCCGGGGCCGCGCAGCCCCCTCCGCGGAGCCGCCGCCCGAGCCCCTTCAGCTGCTCCGGGTCCCGCCGGGTCCCGCCGTGCGCGCTGCAGCCCTTAGGGAGCTCGGCGCACTCTCCCGGGGCGCAGGTGTCTGTTAGTGTCCCCGGGAGCCCGAGGGCATCCCCGCCCTCCTGGGTCCTGCTCCACCTCCCTGGAGCCCCTTTCCGCCCGGGAAGGTCGGTGCAGCTCCTGCTTCTCCGGGACGGGCTCTCCTGTCCTGGGGACACTCGCCCCGGCCTCAGCCCGGCTCCTCGCGGGCCCCTCCCCCTTGGAGGCCTTTGTTCCTTTATTTCTTTTTCCCGTCTTCCTACCTTGATAGAAGCGCGAATTCTTCTCACTGTAGCATTCCAGCTGGTCTCTCTTTAAATCTCAGGCCGAATTCATAGATTTTCAGGATAATTTGAAGGTTTTCTAGGTAGTTTGGTGGAGACAGGTGATTTGGGGACCCTACTCTTCCGCCATCTTGCTCCTCCCCCTAGATGCTGTATTATGAAATTAAAATCTAGTTGTATCAAACATTAATAGCATTAGTTTTCAACAATAAATGTTCACAATTAACTTTTTTTTTTGTAAATATGGAGTTGGTAGAGTCTAGTCAAAAAATGAAACTGAGGACAGAATAATTTACATCTGGTGTGTGTGTGTGTGTGTGTGTGTGTGTGTGTGTGGTGTTAGTGTTAAAACTGACCACTCTTCTTTTGTACAATAATGGTATATTTCTATTACTTTGCTTTATTTTATTTTTCTAATTCTTTTAGACTATACTGAAGATAAGATGGGCCAATATTTATGCACTGACTGCTTAACTATGTGAATTTTCTTCCACTCCTTGTGATAATAAAATACTTGCTATACATTATTATGGGCTATAGCTCATGTTTGGGTTAATAAGATAATTACAGCCCAAATAGCCCATTCCTATTAACTTCCATATAGTTCTCTTCAATGCAAAGGTCATCAGCACATTTTGACATTCTAATTTAGTTACAGGGCTAAGGTTTCCAAAAGCATTGGAATCAGCAGGAGGAAGTGTCAGAGTTTGTCTTTTTCAGAAGTAACACCCCTTAATTAATCATCATACTTCACAACAATAAAATATTAGGAAATGAGGAAGTCTGGATGACTGAACAGAATAGGGCCACATGGTAATTCCATTGAATCATGGTCTGGTTTTAGTCTAAATCAAAGTTTTCAATTTATCACTTGTAAAAAATAAGAAGCGTTTACCTCTTCAAGACACTGCAGGATCTTCAGAACAAGTAATCAAATGATACATATAAAATGGCTGTCACCAAAAAGCAATTCCATCTTTTGTGTGTCTTTAATGTATCAAAATGTCAGGAATTTTGTAGGAAATAAAAGTCAAGTTTCAAATATTTTTTCTATATTAAGTTATTAACTTAAAAATTACATGTATTCTCTGTGAATTTTCTTGTTAGTGTACATAACACAAACTTTGAAGCTATAATTGGATTATGAAAGGACTAACCAAAAGAAAGTTGATTTTTACTGTTACCAAGCAATACTTAAAAAGAGGAAAAATTGACACTTCACAGCTATTTATTTCTCAAGGCTTTTATAGCATTAAGAGCCTAGTTATACTACCCTTCAGCATATAGGCAGGATAATTCCTGCTTAATGAGGAAATGGTTGATTTATCTTAACATTAATAGGTAAAATACAAAATAGAAAGTAAAATCCCTGTTACACACTTGTCTTGGGCCTAGGTAGTCTTCACAATCATCATTGTATTGCAGATATCTGAACCCTGATATATTTCTCCTGCAGAAATTTTGAGCAGTACAAAGAATATCTAATCCTTTATTTATTATATTGTTAAAATATACAGAAATCTGGTTGATGTTTCCCGAGTCCTTAATTACTGCAAAGATGCTATTTCCATATTTAGCACCAAACATATCATATACAAAAATCTCACTGTTAAGTCAGCCTTTTCTGTAGTGTATTTTTCTCCCTGTGGGATTTCTGAAATAGTTTCAAAGTTAAATTTTTTCTTGTAACTTCAGAAATTACAGGTTGGGGAATGCAGTGGAGGCCAGACTTTTATCCTCTTCTACAATCTGGCACAGATTCCACAATGTGGAATTGCTTTTGCAGTCAATACTTAATGCATTTTGGACCAACTTCCCTTCTAAATCATACTATGAGTAAATCATATTAACTTTCAAAACTCCTCAGTTAATTCCAGGTCAGGAGCTCATGGTATTTATTGCCTCATACACCATGATCGGATACACTGCCGGGCACACAGTCAGTATATTGTCTGAGAACTGAATGGATTCAGCAGGTAACGCTTATCTCCTGCTCTTTGCCCGGCCCTCCAGAGAGATTTAAACTACCATAATATGAGTCTGGAGGATCCCGGCAGGTCTCTAAGTGGATCCAGCCAACATATATTTTGTGAAGTAAGTAATATTGATTTTTAATAAAAGATAAGACCTTTCTTCTCTAATGTATCTGAGATCTTTAAAAAATTCTATCCTCAAAAAAAGACAGATATACTTCAAGGATATGTTAAGTTTAGCTTGCCCTTAAATAGGTGTCCTTATAAATTTCATGCATACACTTTTAGAGTTGTAATTTGATAAAGCTTTGTTTTTGCTATTCGTTGAATAGTATAAATACCTAAAAGAGCTTCCTAAAATATGCTGCCTTTCATAGAGTCTTGGAATTGCATACTTGATTATTCAGAATAGGAAATTAAAAATATATGCACATATGTAAGAGTCAAGATAGAGTTTGAAAAAATGAAATTACCTTTTCACTGACATTATTTCATAATCAAGAGTTTAAAAGAAATATATACAAGTATAAATTATGAAAAAACATGTAGATAAAATTCTCTTCCTATATGTTTTATCCTTACATTTACTTAAATTAAAAAAATCTATTTCTTACAATTAAGAAATGAAAAAAAAATCTATGGATTAAGGGCAACATTTAAAGAATTGAAATCACTCTTTTCACCTATTCTGTTTTATAAGGAGTCAAGAGAATATATAAGGAAAACAAAATAGATCATTCAATGAAATAAATAATTTATGTAATTAACTTTCTTCTATATTTTATCTTAATATGTAACTTTTAAAAGGTTTGTTTGTTTTAGAGAGAGAGAGAGAGAGCATTAGCAGGAGGGGCACAGGGAGAAGGAGAGAGAATCTCAAGCAGATTGCACCAAGGACAAAGCTTGACATGGGCTCAATCTCACAATCTGGAGATCATGACCTGAGTAAAATCCAAGAGAAGGGTAGCTCAACCAACTATTGAGCTACACCGTCTAATATGTAATTAATTTTAAAAGCCTATTTTCTTAACCTATTTTTGTAGTAACGTCTTTAGGGTAGGCAGTAGAGATTTTGGGAAAATGAGCCCCCCTTGCTTTCCCTTTGAAGGGAGAGGGAAAGCATATGGAAGCCTTGTTTTTTAGAAATAAAAATAATAGCAGAAGACTAACAAGGTCCCAATGTGCCATTACCAAAGGATCCTGACACTAGAAAGATTATTTCCAAGGCATTTCTTAAGTTTTGTAACATCAATGTTTTCTACCTTTCTTTTTTTTTTTTTTTTTTTTTTAATTTTTATTTATTTATGATAGTCACACACAGAGAGAGAGAGAGGCAGAGACACAGGCAGAGGGAGAAGCAGGCTCCATGCCGGGAGCCCGACATGGGATTCGATCCTGGGTCTCCAGGATCACACCCTGGGCCAAAGGCAGGCGCCAAACCGCTGCGCCACCCAGGGATCCCGTTTTCTACCTTTCTTTATTCTTGTGTTTAGTAGAAAAAATATATTAGTAAAAATATCTAATTGACTTCATATGTGAAATGACAAATCTTTCATTCAACAACTAGACTTGGATCAAAACTAACAAATCACTACAAAGTAGTATTTCTCAAATAGCTCTTCAGGCATAATCTATGGGTTTTTTGTTGGAATTCTAAAAAAATAATTTTAACCCTTAAAATTGTGTCATGTGATTACACTAACTCAAATATGTCTTTATGTTTCTGGTCTATAGTGAAGCCTAATTAATATATTCAGATTACTGGAGAAAGTGTCGGGGAAAATCATAGGTGAGCGATGACTTTATACTAAGGAAGGAAAATTTTTTGTTCTAACATGCAATCATTTATTCACTGAATTGAATAAAGAAAAATGTGAGTGAATTAGGCAATCACACACATTAATTGTGGGAAAGCTGAACTCAAACTATCTCATTTCATAGCAATTAGTTCCATTTTTATCCTTGTTTGGGGTGAATTGCCCCTCAGGAATAGTCCATCACCAGGGACTGTCTCTTTCACTTCTGAAACACCTCTCCTCTCTTCCTTCTCATCTTTCACTCAGCAACATCATCCTGGCAGTGTGGCTCTTTCCTCCTACTGGTCAACTCCAAGGACCTCCTACATTATCTACATCCATTCATTCTTTTACCTGCAGACGAGTCTCAACATTCCAGCAATAGCGATTTTTATAAAACAGAAAAACTCTTCACAGATCCCGTGGAAAAGCCTTCAATAGCTTCTCAGTACTCTGGAGATAAATACTGTAAGACTCCCAATGGTCTCTCATGCCCTTGTGATTGAGTTCTTGAACTTTTCCTTCTACCTCATTCTTTTTTTTTTTTTTAATTTTTATTTATTTATGATAGTCACACACACACACACAGAGAGAGAGAGAGGCAGAGACACCGGCAGAGGGAGAAGCAGGCTCCATGCACCGGGAGCCCGACGTGGGATTCGATCCCGGGTCTCCAGGATCGCGCCCTGGGCCAAAGGCAGGCGCTAAACCGCTGCGCCACCCAGGGATCCCCTCTACCTCATTCCTACCAAGTCACAAATATCTCCCTATGCACAGACCACAGCGGCTTCCTTTCTGATAGACAAATATGACATGAACTTGTCCAACATGACGATCTTCTTAAATTCTGTGTATAGTTTACTTGATTCATTTTAGTGCCTATAGCAAATCTGTTTATTTATTTCAGATTACAAATCTTCAAACTCAAGTCCCTATTATGAGGTATTATGACACAACATAAATTCATGTCATAGTAGTTGTCAAAGTTTATAATTAGACAATTTTTACATCACTGATAACTGACTGCTTCATCCCACTGAAACTTAAGATCCAAGAAGTTAAAGGTCATACCTGTATGTGCTCACTGTTGTATCCCTAGAGAGCACACAAGGTGTGAAATAAACTTTACCAAAAGAATGAAAAAAGTGTCAAGGGATGAAATTAATTGTGTTACCAAGTTAGTTTTGTACACCTAAATTTTCTTTATTTATAGTTTTCATTTAATTTACAGATTTATACTAATTTTATATTTCTCAATGATTCATAATTATGAATTTATTTTAGTTTATTTTTACATATGTAAATGGCAATATGACACCAACACAATAAGTTCTAGCTATTTTTTTTCCTTTTGAATTGAGTAACCTACTGAAGTACATGAAAGATTTATAGACTAGAAATAAAACACTTAGCTATCAAAGGAGAAACATGCAGAGTTCTCAGGCTTGATTTATTTATTTATTTATTTATTTATTTATTTATTTATTTATTATTGGAGTTCAATTTGCCAACATATAGCATATCACCCAGTGTTCATCCCTTCAAGTGCCCCCCTCAGTGCCTGTCACCCAGTCACCCCATTCCTCCCACCCACCTCTCTTTCCACTACCCCTTGTTCCTTTCCCATGGTTAAGTGTCTTTCATGTTCTGTCTCCCTCTCTGATATTTCCCACTCATTTTCTCTCCTTTCCCCTTTATTCCCTTTCACTATTTCTTATATTCCCCAAATGAATGAGACCATATAATGTTTGTCCTTCTCCGATTGACTGACTTCACTCAGCATAATATCCTTCAGTTTCATCCACGTTGAAGCAAATGGTGGGTATTTGTCATTTCTAATGGCTGAGTAATATTCCATTGTATACATAAACCACATCTTCTTTATCCACTCATCTTTCGATGGACACTGAGGCTCCTTCCACAGTTTGCCTATTGTGGGCATTGCTGCTAGAAATATTGGGATGCAGGTGTCCTGCCATTTCACTGCATCTATATCTTTGAGGTAGATCCCCAGCAGTGCAATTGCTGGGTTGTAGGGTAGCTCTATTTTGAACTCTTTGAGGAACCTCTACACAGTTTTCCAGAGTGGCTGCACCAGTTCACGTTCCCACCAACAGTGCAAGAGGGTTCCCCTTTCTCCACATCCTCTCCAACATTTGTTGTTTCCTGTCTTGTTAAATTTCCCCATTCTCACTGGTGTGAGGTGGTATCTCATTGTGGTTTTGATCTGTATTTCCCTGATGGCAAGTGATGCAGAGCATTTCTCATGTGTTTGTTGGCCATGTCTATGTCTTCCTCTTGAAATTTCTGTTCATGTCTTCTGCCCATTTCATCATGGGATTGTTTGTTTCTTTGCTGTTGAGTTTAATAAGTTCTTTATAGATCTTGGATATAGCCCTTTATCTGATATGTCATTTGCAAATATCTTCTCCCATTCTGTAGGTTGTCCTTCAGTTTTGTTGACTGTTTCTTTTGCTGTGCAGAAGCTTTTTGTCTGGATTAAGTCCCAATAATTCATTTTTGTGTTTGTTTCCCTTGCCTTCACAGATGTAACTTGCAGGAAGTTGCTGTGGCCAAGTTCAGAAAGATTGTTGCCAGTGTTCTCCTTTAGGATTTTGATGGGTTCTTGTCTCATAGTTAGATCTTTCATCCATTTTGAGTTTATCTTTGTGTATGGTGTAAGGAATGGTCCAGTTTCATTCTTCTGCACATGGCTGTCCAATTTTCCCAGCACCATTTATTGAAGAGACTGTCCTTTTTCCAGTCTCTTCAGGATATCCAGAAAGGATATCCGTTCCTCCTTTATCGAATATTAGTTGACCATAAAGCTAAGGGTCCACTTCTGGGTTCTCTATTCTGTTCCATTGATCTATGTGTCTGTTTTTGTGCCAGTACCACACTGCCTTGATGATCACAGCTTTGTAATACCACCTGAAATCTGGCATTGTGATGCCCCCGGCTTCTCAGGCCCTTTATAAAAGAGTAAGAGTATATGGAATTGGCTTAATCTTTAGAAGGACCTGTGCTAGAAGATATAGTCACATTATTTTAAAAAACAATTAATGTAACCTATACTCTATTGCCTTAATTCTTTGTCTTTTCTTTTTTTTTAAACTGAAAATTGAGGCAAATTATCCATTGAGAATCTTAAAAATTGGAGGATAAAATCCTCATCATGTCACTGCCAGAAAATCCTAATGACCCTTTGAAACAGATGGTCAGTAATAAATAAAACTTCAGGAGACTCTAAAATAAAGACATACTTCAAGAGGTGATTTGAGGCTCATGCTCATTTTTTGTGTTCTATTTTATCTTGTTTTGATATGCAATCAACTACTTGGAATTAGGCTAAATTTCATAGGTTAGGAGATATACTCCCTCACAAAACAGACTTTACTTCATACACCAGCTAAAAGTTTGGATGTTCTCAAGCCCTCTCACATACGACCATCCGGCCATAGAGCCAGCGATTCCCCTCTACCTATGCAAGTTTGATAGTTCACTGGAAAAACTCACAGAACACAAAAAGGCATTATACTTACTATTAATATTTAAAAATAGACTTTATTTTTAGAAGCAATTTCAAGTTCACAGCAAAATTTAATGGAAGGCACACAGATTTTTCATTTACTCCCAACACCAACATATGCAAAGCCACCTCACTGTCAACACCCCACACCAGAGTGGTACATTTGTAAGAACTGATGAACCTATGTTGACATGATATTATCATCCAATCTCCATATTTTACATGAGGTTACATATTTGATATTGCACATTATACAGCTCTTAAAATATATAACGACATGTGTTCAGCATTATAGTATTATCCAGAGGAATTTTACTGCCCTAAAAATTCTGTCTCTGCTTATTCATCTCTCCCTCTCTGCTCACCTCTGGAAACTACTGATCCTTTTTTTAAAAGACTATTTTTTAAGCAGTTAGAGGATTGCTATAAAATTGAGATTCAAGTACAGAGATTTCCCATATGGGCACTGCTCTACACATGCACATCCTCCTTCATTATAGATATCACTTACCAGAATGGTACATTCTTTTTTATCAAGGATAAACCTATTTTGAGACATCATAATCACCCAATATCCATAGTTTACCTTAGGGTTTGCTCTTGGTGTTATATATTCCAAAATTTTGGACAAATATATAATAACATGCCTCCATCATTAAAGTATTATTCAGCATATTTTCACCATTCTAAAAATCTTCTGTATGCCACTTATTCATCCCTTTCTCCCAACAAACCTCTGGCAAACGCTGATGTTTTTATTGTCTCTATAGTTTTACATTTGTCAGAATGTCATGGAGTTAGTATTATATGTACAGTATGCAGCTTTCTGACATTGGCCATTTCATGTAGTAATATGCATTTAAAGCTCCTCTAGGGCAGCCCGGGTGGCTCAGTGGTTTAGCATTGCCTTCAGCCCAGGGTTTGATCCTAGAGACCTGGGATTGAGTCTGACGTCAGGCTTCCTGCATGGAGTCTGCTTCTCCCTCTGCCTGTGTCTCTGCCTCTCTCTGTCTGTGTCTCTCATGAGTAAATAAATACAATCTTTAAAAAATACAATAAATAAATAGAAAAAGCTCTTCCATTGTTGTTCTTAGCTTGATATCTCATTTCTTCTTAACACTGAATAATATTCCATTATCTGGATATGCCAGTTTATTTATTCATTTACCTACAGAAAGACATCTTGATTGTTAACAAGTACTGTTAATTATGGAGAAAGCTTCTATAAATAACCATGCACAGGTTTTTATATGGGTGTTTCCAACTCTTTTGGGTAAATATCAATAAGGATGATTGCTTAATGTATGTTGATTTTTGTGAGAATCTGCCAGAATGTCTTTCAAAGTGGCTATACATTTTGCATGCCCACTAACAATGAGTGAGAATTCCTGTTGTTCCAATCTTCACCAGTGTTTGGTATTGTTAATGTTTTGGATTTTGGCCAATCTAATAGGCATGCAGTGATATTTTTGTATTCCCTGATGATATATGATATAGAACATCTTTTCATTTGTTTGATTGTCATTTATATTATCTTTTTTGGCTAGGTGTCCATTCAGATATTTGCTCCATTTTTAATTGAATTGTTTGTGTTCTTGTTCTTCATGTATTGTGGACAATAGTCCTTTATCAGATGTGTCTTCTGTAACATATTTTTCCAGTCTGTGGTTTTTCTTTTCATTCTCTTGACAGTGCTTTCTTGTAGCAGAGATGTTTAACTTTAATGGAATCCAGCTCATCAATTGTTTCTGTCATGAATCTTTCCTTTGGTGTATCTTAAAAGTCAACACCAAACATTGCCATCTGGAATTTCTTCAATGTTATCTTCTAGGAATTTTATAGCTTTACATTTTAAATTTATATCTGTGATCCACTTTGAATTACTTTTGTGAAGGGTATAAGGGTCTGTGTCTAGATTGATTTTTTGAGTGTAGATGTCAAGTTTTACCAGCGCCATTTGTTGAAGATACTATTTTTGTTTTATTGTATTGCCTTTGCTGTTTGGTCAAAGATCAGTTTGCTACATTTATGTGGGTCTATTTCTTGGCTCTCTATTCTGTTCCATCGATCTATTTGTCTATTCTTTTGCCAATACCACACTGTCTTGATTATGTAGTAGTATTATAGTAAGTCCTAAAGTTGGGCAGCTTTAGTACCATAGCTTTGTTCTTTTTCAGTATTATGTTGGCTATTTTGGGTCTCCTGCCCCTCCAAATAAACCTTATAATTAGCTCGTCAATAGCCATAAAATAACTGGCTGAAATTTTAATTGAGATTGCATTGAATCTATACATTAAGTTGAGAAGTATTGAAATCTTGACAATATTAAGACTTGCTATCCATTAATATGGAATATTTCTCAATAAGTTTTTATTTCTTTCATTGATAGTTGGAATTTTTCTTCTGTAGATCTTATACATATTTTGTTATATTTATAGTAAATATTTCATTTTTAGAGTGACAATGTGAATGGTACTGTGGGTTTTTAAAATTGAAGTAGAGTTGACATGCAATGTTATATTAGTTTCAAGTGTACAATATAATGATTCAACAAGTCTATACGTTATGCTATGCTTACTAAAAATGTGATACCATCTATATACATCATCACTATTATAATATCATTGCTGTACCTTTTATTCTCAGGACCTATTCATTCCATAATTGGAAACCTATACTTCCACTCTCCTTGACTCATTTTGCCCATTCCTCTTCCCCAATGCTCTCTGGCAACCATCAGTTTGCTCTCTGTATTTATGGATCTGTTTCTGATTTTCATTGGGTGGTTGTTTGGTTTTGTTTCTTTAGATCCTATATATAAATGGAATAATATAGTATTTGTCCTTTTGTCTGAATTATTTTACTTAGAATAATAATCTTTAAAGCTATCCATGTTGTCACGAATGGCAAGAACTTACTCTCATTTCTGGCTGAGTAATATTACATTCTGTGAATGTATGTATGTGTATCACATCTTTTTTTTAATCCATTCATCCATTTATCTGTTCATCAAGTAATAGACACTCAAGTTGCTTATGTATTTTGAATATTGTAAATCATGCTGCAATAAACATAGGAGTGTGTATATATTTTCCCATAGTGTTTTCATTTTCTATGGGTAAAAACTGAGAAGAGGAATTACTGGATCATATGGTTTTTGTTTTTAATGTTTTTTTTTGTTGTTGTTTTGAAAGATTTTATTTATATATTCATAAGAGACACACAGAAAAAGGCAGAGACTAGGCAGAGGGAGAAGCAGGTTCCCCGTGGGGAGCCCGATATTGGACTCAATTCCAGGACCTTGGGATCATGACCCAAGTGAAAGGTAGGTGCTAAACCCCTGAGCCACCCAGGTGACTGTATTTTTAAGTTTTTGAGGAACCACCATACTGTTTTCCATGGTAGCTACATAATTTACATTCTCACCAATAGCCCATAAGTGTTCCTTGTCTCCACATCCTTGTCAATACTTGTTATTTCATGTCTTTTTTATTCTAGCATTCTGACAGCAGTGAGATATCTTATTGTAGTTTTGATTTGTATATCCTTGATTATTAGTGATGTTGAACATCTTTTCATGTGTCTCTTAGCCATGTGTATGTCTGCTTAGAAAAATGCCTATTCAGGTCTTCTGTTCATTTGTTAATTAGATTATTTGTTTTGTTTTGTTTTCTGGTATTGAGTTGTAGAAGTTCTTTTGGGATAATAATCCCTTATTAGATATATCATATAAATATCTTTCCCATTCAGTAGGTTGTAATTTCATTACTAGAAATGGGTCTGTTTCAACTTTCTATTTCTTCCACATTCAATTTAGTAAGATTGTATATTTCTCAGAATTTATCCATTACTTCTAGATTGTCCAATTTGTTGGCCTATAATTTCTTGTAATAGTCTTTATAATCCTTAAATTGTCAAATTTATTGGCCTATATATATATTTTTTTTTCAATAGTCTTTATAATCCTTGGCATTTCTATACTGTTAGTTGTTACTTCTCTTTAATTTCTGATTTTATTGATTTGAGTCCTCTCTCATTTTTTTCTTTATGAACATGGCTAAAGATTTATCAATTGTGTTTTCTTTTCAAAGAACCAGTTCTTGGTTTCGTTCATCTCTTTATTGTTTCATTTTAGTCTCTATTTAATTTATTTCTGCTCTGATTTTTATTATTTCCTTCCTTCTATTAAATCTAGACTTTGTTCCTTTTCTAGTTCCTTAGATTATAAGGTTATATTATTCATTTGATATTTGTCTTGTTTTTTTGATATAGGCCTATGTCATTCTAAATTTCCCTCTAAAACTGCTTTTGCTGTGTCTCAAGATTTTGGATTGCTGTTTATATTTTCATTTTATTCATGCATTTTCTTAATTCATCTTTGATATCTTTATTACCTTATTGATTGCTTAGTAGCAAGTTGTTCAGCTTCTATGTGTTTCTGCTTTTTTCCAGATTTTTCTTGTGATTGACTTCTAGTTTTATACCACTGTGGTAGAAAAGATAGACGATATGATTTCAATCTTCTTAAATTTATTGAGATGTGCTTTGTGATTTAATATGTGATCTTTCCTGGAGAATGTTCTTGTGTGCTTAAAAGATTATGTATTCTCTTGTTTTCAATGTAATGTTCTGAATATATCTGTTAAGTTTATCTGTTCCAATATATGATTTAAAGACACTGTTTCCTTATTGATTTTCTGTCTGAATAATCTATCCATTAATGTCTGAATAATCTATCCATTAATTGTAGTGTTAAAGTCCCCTATTATTATATTTTACTGACAATTTTTAATTTTATATTTATTAATATCTACGTTATATATTTAGGTGCTCTTATGTTAAGTGCATGGATATTTACAATTTTTATATCCTCCTGTTGGAATGATCCCTTTTTCATTATGTAATACCCTTCTTGTATCTTGTATAGTCTTTATTTTAAAGTCTATTTTGTTTGATAAAAGTATTGCTACCCCAACTTTTTTCACTTCTAATTTCATGGTATTTTTTCCCCTATACTTTTACTTTCAGTCTATGTATGTCTCTAGTTCTGAAGTGGTTCTTTTGTAAGTAGCATATAGATGGGTCTTGATTTGTATCCATTCTGTCACTCTATGTCTTTTGATTAGAACATTTATTTATATTTATTTATTTTTTAAGATTTTATTATTATTGAGAGAGAGAGAGAGAGAAAGAGAGGGAGAGAGAGAGGTAGAGACACAGGCAGAGGGAGAAGCAGGCTCCACTCAGGGAGCCTGACATGGGACTTGATCCAGGGTCTCCAGGATCAGGCCCTGGCTGAAGGCGGTGCTGAACCTCTGAGCCACCTGAACTGCCCCTTGATTAGAATATTTAAACTGTTTTCATTTTAAGTAACTATTGATAGGTATGTATTAATTACCATTTTGTTAAATGTTTTCTAATTGATTTTGAAGTGCTCTGTTCTTTTCTTCTCTTGTTTTCTCTTTGATGGCTTTCATCACTAGTGTTATGCTTAGAATACTTTGTTTTTATTTTTTGTGTATCTTTTCTAATTTTTAATTATTATTTTTGGTTGGTGATTATCATGAGATTTGTTTATAATATCCTAATAAATAGCAATCTATATTAACTTGAGGGTCACTTAAACTTGAACACTGGAAGGATTTCTTTATTCCTCTCTTCACATTTTATGTAAATATTGTCATATTTTACCTCTTTTCTTTCATAATCTTATTTTTTAAATTATGGTCCCTTCTTTCCACTTAAGTCCCTTTAGCATTTCTTGTAAGACCAGATTAATAGTGATGAATTTCTTTAACTTCTGTTTGTCTGAGAAACTCTTTATCTCTCTTTCATTCTGGAAGATAGACTGACAAATAGTTGTAGTTGTTTTTTTCCTTTTAGCACTTGAATATACCATGACATTCTCTTCTCATCTACAAAATTTATACTGAAAAATCAGCTGCTAGGCTTTTCCAGTTTCTCCTTTGTAACTATTTTCTTCTTTCTTGCTTCTTTTAAAATTCTATTTATCTTTAATCTTTGACATTTTAATTATTATATGTTGTGGTGTGGACCTCTGTGTATCATCTTATTTGGAAATCTCCATTCTTCTTTTTTTTTTTTTAAAGATTTTATTTGTTTATGAGAGACACAGAGAGAGGCAGAGACATAGGCAGAGGGAGAAGCAGGCTCCACGCAGGAAGCCCGATGTGGGACTCGATCATAGGACTCCAGGATCACGCCCGGGGCTGCAAGCAGGCACTATACTGCTGAGCCACCAGGGCTGCCCTCCATTCTTCTTAAATCTGAATGTTTGTTTCTTTTATCAGGTTAGGAAGGTTTCAGCTGTTATTTATTCAAATAATTTTTCTGTCCCCTTGTCTTTATCTTCTCCTTCTGGGATCCCTATAATGAGAATGTTTATTCACTTGATATTGCCCAAGAGATTCCTTAGCCTATCCTTTTTTGTAAATTTTTTACTTTGTTGCTGTTCAGCTCGTGTGCTTTCCATTACCCTCTCTTCAGATCACTGATCCATTCTTCTGTATCTACTACTGTTCTGTGTCTGTTTATCTAATCTACTGTACCTTTACTATATTTTTAAATTTCAGTTATTGTATTCTTTAACTTTCATTGGTTCTTTTTTATATTTTCAGTTTATTTGTTGAAGTTATCACTGAGTCCTTCCAAATTTCTCTCTAGTCTGGTGAGCATTTTATGATTATTATTTTAAACTCTTTATCAAGAATATCATTAACTTTTCCATTTAGTTCTTTTTCATAAGTTTCATCTTGCTTTTTTATTTGGAGCATATTCTTATTTCCCCTCATTTTGCTTGACTTTTGTATTTGTTTCTAACTATTAGAGAAAATAGTTACTTTTCTTTGAATTAAAGGAATGGTCTTGTGTATGGTCATCCCCTGTGTAGACCTGGCATGCCTGGCAACTTTGGCTGGATGGATTGAACCATGGCTAATATGACCTAGGGGTCTGGGAGCAGTATGTGCTGGGCTGCCTCTGGATGGCCAGAGCTAATGTGGGTGTGGGCTGGGGTGGTACCAGGGCTCTCCCTGCAGAAGGTACCCTGGCAGGATAACTGAAGCTGAAGTGGGTTCAAGCTGAGTGGTACTTTGCACAGAGGGCACACTGGCAGGACAGCTAAAGCTGAAGTGGGGGGTGGGCCAGGGTAGTCCTAGGGCTCTCTGTGAAAAAGGTTCCCTGGAAGGAAGCTGAAGTTGGTGCAAGCCAGGCGGGGTGCGGGTCTCTGCACACAGATGGCACCCTAGCAAGGTAGCTAAAGCTTAAGTGGGGGGCAGGTTAGGCTGTCTCAGTTCTCCTCATTCAGGAAGCATCCCAATGCGGCAGTTGTACCCAAGGTGGAGTGGTCCTGGTGTCCTCTATTCAGGGCGCACCCTGGCAGGGCAGTGATAGGTAAAGTGGGTATATGCTAAGGGTTCTTGGGGATATCTACACAGAAGATAACTTGGGGAAACAACTGAAGCTGAGGTTCATGCAATTCGATGTCCAGAGTTACTCAGTACAGAGGGTGCCCTGGCAGGGTGGCTAGAGCTGAGGTGGGGTGTGAGCCAGGTGTTATATGGCACTCTGCACAAGGAGTGCCTAATGGGGGTCTGGATCCAAGGCCAGTATAGGCTGGGGGTTTCTGAGGTACTCCATGCAAGAGGTGTCCTGTGGGTCTGCTGGAACCAAAGCAGGCATGAGTAGGAAGATCCTGGATTACTCTGGATGGGGGTGTCCTAGCATGCCCTCAGGACAAATTGGTATGTGTCTGGAGTGTTGTTTTTTTTTTTTTTTTTTTTTTTGCTTATGTCACCTTGTCAAGATGGCTGAAACTGTAATGAGCATTTATTAGGGGTGTCCCATTGTGTGCCATGCTGGGACTGCTTTGGTGGGATAGCTAGAACTTGCTGGGGCAGCAGGCTGGCTATGGCATTTGGACCCTGCTTCCATCTATGCTATCCAGATCAAAGCATAATATAAACTGTGTTGTTCTAATAGTGCCTTCAGCTTCCAACCCAGTGCTTCCAGCTCCTCCCCTGCTATTTGGTTGGAATTTTAAGGTTGGATTTTTATGTTCTAGTTGCTTTTTGAATCAAAGTTTTTTTTTTTTTTTTTTTCCTGAGCCCCAGTGCATCAGGGCTGGGTGGGGTAGGGGCCCAGTTCTTGCTGAGGCAGCAGGCCAGTGTTGGTATTGAGACGGTGCCCCTCCCTGTACTATCAAAGCAGAGGGGGAACATAAATTATCTTGTTTAAAAGGCCCTCTGACCCTGAGATAGTTCCAGCAACTCTTCAGCCATCTGGCAGGGTTCTAGGGCTGATTCGCTTACACTCTAGTTGCGCTTTAACACCACTGCTTTTTTTTTTTTTTTTTCTTCTGTGCCCCAGGAAGACAAATTTGATCACAGTCCCTCAGTACTATCATCTTTGCTATAGTTCCCAAATTGGGGGTGGGGGTCCTATGTTACGGTGTCTATCTCTTCCCTTTCTCTATGTGGTCTCTCTGTCTTTTGTTGTGAAATAGCTATTCATATAGCCCCATTTTCAGGAGGGACTGTTCTATAAATAGGTGAAAATTTGGTATACCTGTGGAGGACGTGAGTTCAGGGTTTTCCATCGTAGCCATCTTGGTCCAAAATCTCTTGTATTTTTCATTTCATATCCCATTATTTATTGTTAGTATATAGGAAAGCAATTGATTTTTATAAATTAGCTTTGTATCCTACAGCCTCTTCATAATTGCTTTTGCTAATTATTAAAATTGTTTTGTTTTGCTTTGCCTTTTAATTAATTAATTTTAATTGGAGTACAGTTGACATACAATATCATATTAATTTCAGATGTACAACATAGTGACTAAACATTATATATATTTTTGAAATGCTCACCATAAAAAGTGTAGTTACTGTTGTAACCATACAAAGTTATTAAAATATTACTGATTATATTCCTTATGCTATTCATTGTGTCCCTATGTACTATGTATTTTGTAACTAGAAGCTTATAAACTTAATCTTATTATTTTCATTTATTTCACTCATACCCCCACCCCTTCTGGCAACCACCAGTGTGTTCTCTGTATTTGAGTTTGTTTCTATTTCATTTTTTTCTACACATAAATTGAAATCGCATGTTATATATCTTTCTCTGTATGACTTAGTTCATTTAACCTATTACCCTGTATGTCCAACCATGTTGTCGCGAGTGACAAGATTTCACTTTTTTTTTTTTTACAGCTGAGTAATAATCCATTGCACAGACACATACCCAATCATTTTTATCCATTTATCTGTCAATGGACACTTCTGTTGATTCTATTTCTTGGCTATTGTAAATAATGCTATAGTGAACATAAGGGTACATATCTATTTTCAAATTAGTGTTTTGTTTTCTTCAGGTAAATACCCAAAGCAAAATTACTGTATTGCGTGAAATTTCTATTTTGAATTTATTTGGAAACCTCCATACTGTTTTTCACAGTGACTGTGCCAATTTACATTTCTACTAACATTGAATCTAGGTTCCTTTTTCTTCACATTCTCACCAATACTTGTTAATCTCTTATCTTTTTGATAATAGCCATTCAGAGAAGTGTGAAGTGATTTCTCATTGTGGTTTTGATTTGCATTTCCTTGATGATTAATGATGTTGAGCATCTTTTTATGTACCTATTGTCCATTTTTATGTCTTCTTTGGAAAAACTATTCAGGTCACCTGACCATTTCTTATTTGAATTGTTTTTCGTTTGTTTGTTTTTGTGCTGAGCTGTATGAGTTCTTTGTATATTTTGATATTAACCATTTATTGGATATATCATTTGAAAATACTTTCTCTGGGGATCCCTGGGTTGCTCAGTGGTTTAACACCTGCCTTCTGCCCAGTGTGTGATCCTGGGGACCTGGGATCAAGTCCCACATCGAACTTCCTGCATGGAGCCTGCTTCTCCCTCTGCCTGTGTCTCTGCCTCTTTCTCTCTCTCTCTCTCTCTCTCTAATGAATAAATAAATAAAACCTTAAAAAAAAAAGAAAATATTTTTTCCTATTCAGGAGGTTTCACTTTATTTGACAGTTTGCTTTGCTGTGCAAAAGTTTTTTTTTTTAGTTTGTGATAGTCCCACTTGTTCATTCTTAATTTTGTTGCCCTTGCCTGATGAAACAAATCAAAAAAAAAAAAATTGCTAATACTTAAGTCCAAGAACTTACTGTCTGTTTTCTTCTTAGGAGTTTTATGGTTTCAGGTCTTACATTTAGGTCTTTAATCCATTTAGAGTTTACTTATGGCATAAGTAGTCCAGTTTTATTTTTCTGCATGTGGTTGTCTAGTTTTCCCAACACTATTGAAGAGATTCTTTTCTCCCTTGTATATTTTTACCACTTTGTCATGGATTAAGCAACTATATAAACATGGACTTATTTCCTTTTTTTTTTTTTTTTTTTTTTTCCTTTATTTTTTTTTTATTGGTGTTCAATTTACTAACATACAGAATAACACCCAGTGCCCGTCACCCATTCACTCCCACCCCCCGCCCTCCTCCCCTTCTACCACCCCTAGTTCGTTTCCCAGAGTTAGCAGTCTTTACGTTCTGTCTCCCTTTCTGATATTTCCCACACATTTCTTCTCCCTTCCCTTATTTTCCCTTTCACTATTATTTATATTCCCCAAATGAATGAGAACATATAATGTTTGTCCTTCTCCGACTGACTTACTTCACTCAGCATAATACCCTCCAGTTCCATCCACGTTGAAGCAAACGGTGGGTATTTGTCATTTCTAATAGCTGAGTAATATTCCATTGTATACATAAACCACATCTTCTTTATCCATTCATCTTTCGTTGGACACCGAGGCTCCTTCCACAGTTTGGCTATCGTGGCCATTGCTGCTAGAAACATCGGGGTGCAGGTGAAACATGGACTTATTTCTGGACTCTATATTCTGTTCTGTTGATCTATGTGTTTATTTTTGTGCCTAGACCTTACTATTTTTTATTACTATACCTTTGTAGTATAGTTTAAAATCTGGGAGAGTGATACCACTACATTTGTTCTTATTTCTCAAGATTGCTTTGGGTGTTCAGGGTCTTTTGTAGTTTCATGCAAATTTAAGGTTATTTGTACTAGTTGTATTAAAAAATGCTATCTGTATTTTAATAGCTCTAATAGTTTTTATTTGTTTGAGTCTTTAGGAGTTTCTATATATAGTATCCACATCACTTGCTAATGGTGACAGTTTTAATTTTTACTTTCCAAGTTGGATGCCTATTGTTTTGTTTTGTTTTTCTTCTCTGATCACTATGGTTAGGACTTCCAGTCATATGTTGATAAAAGTGGCAAAATGAGCATCCTTGTCTTGTTCCTGATTTTAGAGAGAAAGTTTTCAGCTTTTCACTGCTGAGTATGATGTTAGCTATGAGTTTGTCATATATGGCCTTTATATCTATTCCCTGTGAGATCTAGTCTCTGTGTACACACTTTGTTGAGAGTTTTTTAACATAAATGGATTTGAATTTCATCGAATACTTTTTCTGCATCTATCGAGATGATCATATGATTTTTAATCCTTCATCTTGTGGTGTATTATGTTTTTGATTTACAAATACTTTTTTTGATTTACAAATATTGAAATATTCTTGCATCCCTAGAATAAATCCCACTGTATCATAGAGAATTATCCTTTTAATGTATTGTTGAATTAGTTTTGCTAGTATTTTGTTGAGGATTTTTTAGAGATTGGCATGTCATTCTCTTTGTTTTTCTTTTTTTGTGTAGTGTTTTTGGTTTTGGTGTCAGGATAATATTGGTCTTGTGAGTGAATTTGGAAGCATTCTTTCCTCTTCTATTTTTGGACTAGTTTGAGGAAAATATGTATTAGCTTTTTAAACATTTTATGGAAATCACCTTATTTGAGAATCTGTCTAGACCTTGGACTTTTGTTTATTGGGAGTTTTTTGATTATGTACTGATTCAGTTTCATTGCTAGTAATCCATCTGTTAATATATATTTTTTTTTATTTCTTCCTGATTCAGGTGTGGAAAATTGTGTGTTTCAAGGACTTCCTTATCCATTTCTTCTAGGTTGTCCATTTTGTTGGCATATAGTGTTTTATAGTAGTCCTCGTTATCCTTAGTATATATGTGATTTTAAGTAATCACTTTCACTTCTGACTTTGAGTCCTCTTCTTATATTCTTGATGAGTCTGGCTAAAGGTTTATCCATTCTTTTTATCTTTTCAAAGAACCAACTCTTAGTTTCATTGACATTTTCTACTTTTTTTTAGTCTGTATTTCATTTATTTTCACTCAGAAGTATATTATTTCCTTCCTTCTATAAGTTGGAGTTTTCCTTTTTCTTTTTCTAGTTCCTTTGGATGTAAGATTAGATTGTTAAAATTGAGTCTTTTTGTTTTATTTTGTTGTTTTGAAATAGACCTGTATTGCTATAATCATCCTTCTTAGACCTGCTTTTGCCATGTCCCACAGATTTTGGAATATTGTTTTTGCGTGTTTTTTTAAATTTTCGCTTGTCTCAAGGTATTTTTCATTTGCTTTTGATTTTTTTAATTAACCCATTAGTTATTTAAGTAGTATCATGTTGTTTAGCCTTGATGTGTTTATGTTTTTCCTAGTTTTTTTTTTTAATTATTTTTGTTGTTTTGTAGTTGATTCCTAGTTTTATACATCTGTGGCCAGAAAAGATGCTTGTTATAATAGCAGTATTCTTACATTTATTTAGACATTTTTTGTGGCCTACCATAACTTATCTTGCAGAATGTTCCATGTGCAATTGGAAAAAAAAATGTGTATTCTACTCTTTTGGGATGTAATATTCTGTATATGGCTGTTAAATCCATCTGTTCTCATGTGTCAATCATATACACTGTTTCTTTATTGATTTTATGTCTGGATAATATTCTCATTGATGAAAAGGGGGTTTCAAAGTCCTCTATAATTATATTACTGCCTTTTCTTCTTTTGGATCTGCTAACATTTGCTTTATATATTTAAGTGTTCTTGGGTGCATATTTATGATTGTTATACTCTCTTTTTGGATTTTTTAAATCACTATGCAATGTCTTTCTTTGTCTTTTTTACAGCCTTTATTTTAAAGTCTATTCTGTCTGATATAAATACTAATACTCCTCCTTTTTGTTTGTTTATATTTTCTGGAATATTTTTTTTCTATCCTTTTCCTTTCAATCTCTATGTGTCTTTAAGTCTTTTGTTTGGGAAATTCTTCAGGTCTCTTTTAATTCTGAATGATAACCTTACCAAGTAGAGTGTTCTTGATTTTAGGGTTTTGTTGTTTTTGTTTTCTTTTAACACATTGAATATATGATGCTTCTGCCTTCTTGTCTGCAATGTTTTTGCTGAAAAATAAGCTAATAGCTTTATTAGTGTTCCCTTGTATGTTACTTGTTGCTTTTCACTTTTTTTTTTTAAGAATCTCATTTTATCTTTAATTTTTGACATTTTAATTATTGTGTATTGTCTTAGTGTGGATATCTTTGGGTTCATCTTGTTTGGAATTCTCTACTTTCTGACCTTGATGTCTTTTTCATTGAGTTTGTCCACTCTTCTACCAAATTCAGTGGGCATCTTATTACCATTACTTTTTTAACTCTGTATCAGGTAGATTGCTTATCTCCATTTCATTTAATTCTTTTTCTGAGGTTTCGTCTTGTTTTTTTTTCATTGGAACAAATTCTTTTGTTTCCTCATTTTGCTTGATTCTCTGGGTTTGTTTCTGCATAGGTCAGCAAGGTCTTCTCTAAGTTTCCTGAGAGTTTTTATTATGAATAAGAGTTGAATTTTGTCAAGTGCATTTCTGCTTCTATTATCATTTTGCTTCTATTATGATTTTTAACTTACTGATGTGATGAATTACATTTTTTTTTTCAAATGTTCAAAATGCTTTGTATACCTGTGAGAAATCCCACCTGGTTATTGTGTATAATTTTTTTACATATTGTTGAATTCAATTTGCTAATATGTTGTTGAGGATTTTTGAGTCCTTTTGTTCATGAGAGATACTGGTGTTTTGTTTCTTTCTCTTAGAATGTTTTTGTTTTCATCTTAAGACAATGATGGCCTGATTGAATGATTTAAGAAGTATTCCCTTCAAATCTGTCTTCTAAAAGTGATTGTTGATAATTTATTTAATTTCTTCTTTAAATGTTTAGTGGAGTTCACCAATGGGCCCGTCTGAGGCTGGTGACTTTTGTTTTGGAGAATTATTAATTATTGGTTCAATAATTAATTCAATTGATTCAAAAGATATAGGCTAATTACAATCATTTATTTCTTTTCATGTGAATTTTGGCAAATATGTCTTTGAAGGAATTGGTCCATTAATCTAGGCTATCAAATTGTGTATAAAATTATATTCTTTGATTATCCTTTTAAAGCCCAGTGAGATCTGAAATGATGTCCCCTTTTTCATTTATCACATCAGCAATTTGTGTCTTTCCTCTTTTCTTAGTTTGGCTAGAGGCTTATTGGTTGGTCTTTTCAAATAACCAGATCTTACTTTTGTGGATTTTCTCTTGATTTCCTGTTTTCAAGTCTGTTGATTTATAATCTAATTTTTTATTATTTCTTTTCCTGATCTTACTTTGGCATTTAATTTGTTCTACTTTTTAAAGTTTCCTATTGTAAAAGCTTACATTATTGATTTTAGATTTGTCTTTTCTAATATGTGCATTCAATTCTATACATTTCTCACTAATCATCTTTTTTTTGGCTGTATCCCACAAATTTTATTGTGTTTTTATTTTCATTCCATTAAAAGTATTTTTAATTTTTTCAGATTTTTTTCTTGACTCATGTGTTACTTGGAAATGTGCTGTTTAAAATTTCCACATATTTTGGAATTTTCCATTTATTTTTTTGTTACTGATTTCTAATTTAATCCCATTGTGATCTACATGTATGACTTAACCCTTTTAAAGTGTATTTTGTGGTCTCAAATGAAGTTTATTTTGTGGATATTTCACGTGAACTTGAGTAGAAAATGTATTCTGCTGTAGTTGGAAAAAATGATAAATAAATTTCAATTGTAACCAGTGGACTTATGCTGCTATTTTTTTTTTCAAATCCCTGGAAGTCAGGCTGTTCTCATATGGCTTAAAGTCACAATTCTCTAATTACACTGCTGGCTTGTGGCATGACAACTCCCCATCTTGAGTCTTCTAGTTATCATTGCTATCATGGTTCACCATCAATAAAATGGATGCTTCTATCCAGAAATTTCAAGAGTTAAGAGACTATTTGCAGGAACCAAGACAAGGGTAAAAAAAGTTCTGTATTACACAAGATCTATAATAATACTGTGAAAAGTAAGATCTATAATCCTCGCCACAAAATAAAAATAATTAAAGGACAGAAGTTATAGTATTAATATTAGGATTCAAACAAAGGAAATATCTCAAGAGGAAATTCTGATGCTTGGGTGCAGGATCTTTTTAATGAAACAGAATGGTAATCTAGCAAGATAATTATTAAGCCAAGGGTGAGTCCTAAAGTATAGACAAAATAAAATTAAATGAATCTATGAAATGTCTGAATATAGGAAAATGTAGAATAAATAGAATCACAACAAGCATGGGACAATGTAGATGTTTCATACTGGTTTATGTTGTTTAAAAATTTAATTAGGGTGTGGTTGAGTGGGGGCACCTGGATGGCTCATTGGTTGAGTATCTGCCTTTGGCTCAGGTCGTGATCCCAGGGTCATGGGATTGACCTCCCTCCAGAGGGAGCCTGTTTCTCCCTCTGCCTATGTCTCTGCCTCTCTCTCTATTTCTCTCATAAATAAATAAAATCTTTTTAAAAAAGGAACTTTGTTGAATATGATAAGAAAGAATAAATCTGATTATTTTCCTATTTCTTTCACTGCCTTTATATGCTGTATCTTTCTTTGTTTCTTCATTTTTTCCCTTCTTTCTTTGTAGAAATGATAAATAAAATAAAAAAACCTTCCTTTTAATATTTCAAAGTTTATATGCATACTTAGAAATCACAATTACTATATTGAAAATTAAAGCATATATATAAAAAACAGGGTAGGTGTATTTTTTTCCTTTAAGTGATCAGATTGTTAACTTTAGGATTTACAGATCATTTATAGTTTTTATTGGATTTTCATTCTTCCTCTCTCTTTTTTTTTCTTATTCTATTTTAAAAATATATACTCTTGTAAAATATAAAAACTACTTTTAGTTTGAGGCTACACAAAAACATATCATATACCAGATTTGGTCTGTGGCCTGTAGTTTGTCAGTGCTTGAAATACTGCATACGGTTAGGGATAAAAGTATATATAGTATTGCCAAATTCTTATACTGTATATGAAGTAGTATAAAATTAATTCTAATTTGTATATAAAATGTTAAAGGTTAATATTTCAACTTGAGCAAACTCTAAAAACATAGTAGAATGAATGGATAGCTAAATGTCAATATATAAACACTCTAATGTCTTTAAAGTGGCTGAAGTTATACTATGTATATTCTCTGAACCCAATGATATGTAACTAGATAACAAAACAGTAAGATATTAAAAAAAAATAAATATGGGCAGCCCAGGTGGCTCAACGGTTTAGTGCCGCCTTCAGCCCATGATGTGATCCTGGAGACCCAGGATCGAGTCCCACGTTGGCTCCCTGCATGGAGCCTGCTTCTCCCTTGCATGTGTCTCTGCCTCTCTCTCTCCTTCTCTGTGTCTCTCATGAAAAAATAAAAAATAAAATATTTAAAAATAAATAAATAAATATTTGGGGCACCTGGCTGGCTCAGTTGGCAGAGTATGGGACTCTAGATCTCAGGGTCATGAGTTCAAGCCTTGTGATGGGTGTAGAGCATACTTTGAAACCATTTAAATTAAAAAAACAAAAACAGAGACTTAATAGATTCATATCTATCAAACCCAGTGTATGGATCATATTTATATCCTGATTCAAGTAAACAACATATTACAAAAAATTAAAAATTTAAATATTTGGCTACATACATGAAAAAAATCAATTGTGCCAAGACAGCAATAACAAGTCATTTAGAAAATAATATGAAATAAAATGATATTATATATCATGTCATATATATTATATCAAAACCTATATAATATATAAGCAGATATGTCAAAGTTATATGATATATATATATATACTTTTTAGCTAAAACAGCGCTTAGAGGGAATTTGAGAGCTTTAAATATTTGTATGAGAAAAACAATCTCCAGAATCAATTGGAAGTTCTAAAAAAGAGATATTTCCTTAAGTCTGATAAAGTATATTTTAGTGATTAACTCACCTTTACATTAAGCTCAACTTCTAGGATATTCCATTTCTCCATTTCAAAGGATATGACTAATTTGAAATTATATTACCTTTTATAACACACAGAAGAGCATTGAAATTCTGCCATTATGAGTGTAATAGTTCTAACTCGGAAGATCTTTTGACAGATTTTGCTTAGTAAAAGTAAAATTAGTTTTATTTTTAAAATCAAATCTTTTAAAATTTGTATGTGACAAATCATCATTTAAAAATTCTGTGTCTAGAGAATAATAATCTGATTTAGATAAATTGCTAATTTCTCCTCACATAGTTTATGAGGTGGTAGTTCTCTATTCTCTAGTCATGGAAAGAAAGCTAGGAAAAATAAATTGTATGTATGTATATATATCATATATAATAAAAATAATGTTTCTTTTATCTATAAAATTAAGAAAATATTATTTCTCAGGAAACAGAAAAATCAACTGCATGTAATCATTATTTTACAGTGCATCTTGAAAAATAAGTACAATTGAGCCTCGAACAATACAGGGTTTGAACTGCATAGATCCACTTGTGTGCAGATCTTTTCTTCAATAAAGACAGTATAGTGCTATAAATTAATTTTCTGTTTCTTATGATTTTCTTAATACCATCTTCTTTTCTCTAATGTACTTTATTGTAAAAATAAAACATATAATACATGTAACATACAAATATGTGTTATTGACTATTTCTGTTGTTAGTAAGGCTTCCAGTTAATAGTAGGCTATTAGTTTTGAGAAACTCAAAAGGTCTTCATGGACTTTTGACTTTGTACTGATCACTAGTGCTTCTAACCTCCTCAATGCCCAAGAGTCAACCGTAATTTTTCTAAGAAAGGCTACAGTTGTCATTTTCTTCTAATTTGCTCCATAGCCATGCTGGCCATTTTCAGATTTTATCTATGCATACTGGTCAGGTCAATAGTCCCAAGTCCTAAGGGGGGCCTAATGAAAGACTAGAAATATCCTGAATGCAAAAACTTAGGTTTTTTTTTTTCTTTATCACAAATGGTTGAGGCAATCTTTCTTCCTAAAATTTTCCTTAAGGATACAGCTTGCCTTGTTAACCTAGTAAATAATTTTGAGGTGTCTTTTTTTACTAGGTCCTGTTGCGGGGTACTAAGGCTGTGATTACAAACTATAGGTAGTATAGTATAGTCCACACTCTGATTTCAACCTCCTAAAGCTAAATTTTGCTGCTATTTTTCCTTATATATAAGGGCAAACTTCATATTCTGGATGTATGGATGGAGATTTCTACCAAGTTCTTACCATTATGGTATTTTCAAGCTGGGTCCTGTTAATCTACTTGTGTTTAATCTAACTAAATTCACTTACAAGTGAATAAGTCACTAACAAACAAGTCTTTACTGGCCAAAAACAGCTTGATTTAACCATATTTCAGCAAAGCTTGTCTAATTATGTTCCTTCAATAGTAATATAAATCCCAGATCCTATTAGAATTGAGTTCTGTCCACAGACTTTGGACTTGAAAGGCATCATGCTTCTCTGGGGAAAGAGATGATTTCTGTCCTAAAATAAATAAATAAATAAATAAATAAATAAATAAATAAATAAATAAATTAAAAACATTCTTTTTCCCCATTTGCATTATGTTATTTAAGCTATTCTGAATAAGTTTCACCATTCATGGTTATGATACCACACTGCACCAATAAGTGTTCTATGTCAGAAAAAATTTTAAAAGATTTTATTTAGTTATTTGAATGAGAGAGGGCACGAGCAGGGGGGAGGCGGCCAAGGAATAGGGAGAAGCAAGCTCCCTGCTTCTCATGGAGCCTGAGATGGGGCTCACTCCCAGGACTCTGAGATCATGATCTGAGCAGAAGGCAGATGTTTAGCTAAGCCACCCAGGCATCCCTGTATCAAGGATCCTTAAGCATTTTGGTCTCAAAAGTTGTTTGCATTGCTAAAAATTGAGGAACATCATAGAGTTGTATGTTGATTATTTTAATATTTAACACAATAAAATTAAAGTTACTAATATTTAAAATATTCATTAATTGATTTAAAAATGACAAAAGAATCCTATTACATTTCAAGATAAATAATATATTTCATAAATAAGAACTATTTTTTTGTAACAAAAATAGTTAGAGAAGCATATTATATTACATATTTATCCGGATCACTTTAATGTCTAGCTTATCTACTTGCATATGCAATCTCTTGCAATATGCTCTTTTGTTTGAAGTATTGGAAACAACTGGCTTCACCCACATGTAATTGAAAAGAGAAGTGTTTTTTTACATTGTTTTTTCTTTTTTTTAATTTTTTTTTTACTGGAGTTCAATTTGCCAACATATAGCATAACACCCAGTGCTCATCCTGCCAAGTGCCCCCCTCAGTGCCCATCACCCAGTCACCCCAACCCCCCGTCCACTTCCCCTTCCACTACCCCTTGTTCATTTCCCAGAGTTAGGTGTCTCTCATGTTTTGTCACCCTCACTGATATTTTCACTCCTTTCCCTTTATTCCCTTTCACTAATTTTTATATTCCCTAAATGAATGAGACCATATAACGCTTGTCCTTTTCCAATTAACTTATAGAGAAGTATTTTATCAGCTTTTCTTAGATAATTGTGGGTTTCATTCTCTGATAAACTTGTCAAATGGAAATATTTTAATATAAACATATTTTATTGAGTTATAATTGACATACAGCATTGTATTTGTTTTAGATGTACAACATAATGATTTAATATTTGTATATGATAATCACCACGATAAGCCTTGTCAACACCTGACACCATGCATAATTATAAACATTTTTCTTGTGATGAGAAAACTTAAGATCTATTACTTTAGCAACCATCAAATATGTAATATGATATTAACTGTAGTCACCATGCTATATTTTACAACCCCATGACTTATTTTATACCTAAAAATTTGTACATTGTAACCCCCTTTTCCCCCACATGTAGCATCATCAAACTGTTCTCTGTCATATATGACCTTGTTTTTTTTATTCCATATAAAATTGAGACCATATGGTATTTGTCTTTCTCTGTCTGATTTGTTTCACTTAGCATAGTGTCTTCAAAGTCCATCCATGTTGTAGCAAATGACAAGATTTTATTATTTTTATGACCAAATAATAGTTTAGTGAGTGTGTGTGTGTGTGTGCGTGTGTGTGTGTTTGTGTGCGTGTACGATAGAGAGAGAGAAAGAGAAATTTTCTTTATCCATTTATCTATCAATGGACATTTGTATTCTTTCTGTCTTGGCTATTGTAAATAATACTGCAATGAATATGGGTGAAAATACATATTGTTTTTTACTTTTTGTTTTCATTTTCTTCAGAAAAATATCCAGAAGTAGAATTTCTAAATCATGATAGTTCCCTTTTTAATTTTTTGAGGAGCCTCCATATTGCTTTCGATAGCGGCTGCACCAAGTTACATTTCCAACAATGCACAAAGGTTCCCTTTTCCATATCCTCACTGACACTTGCTATTTCTGTTCATTTTGATTATAGCCATTCTAAAAGATATTTATTTTTGAAAGACTATCATCACAATACATTGTTACTTTCAAAATTCAATTGCATATAATGTTTTTACATTTTTGAAGTTAATCACAATATATTCTATATATTTAGCTTAATTTTTCTTGTTTGATTTTAGTGACTTAAAACTATAAACTATTCTCTTTTGCTATTAAATAAATGTAATATGCATTGCATTAACAGACAGATAATTTACTGCTGAACAAAGAATGTTATGAATACATTCCCTTTCTAAAGATCAAAGTTCATATAATTTCATTGATTTTTCTATTATACTCCATCCATTTTTAATAACATGCTATATATTTGTTCTTTGTGTATGTTAAACATGTTTCTTTTACTATTTTATGGTTTTCTAGAATCTTATAATCTTGTTCTCATTTCTTATGGAGTATAATTAATATAGCTTCATACAGTAAAACTTTAACCCATCTTCTCAAAAAACTAATAAGAGACATGGATCTTCTTTATATTTTCCAAGGTCACTTTGCTGCAGCCTTCCAACTTCTCAAGATTGAACTAATAGTTTTAAAGATGTCATCTGGAATTTGCTTCTATTATATTTTTCTGACACAGATAAAACGATTCATGGATCAAAATTTCTAATCATTCTCATTTTCTTTTTAATTTTTTTAATTTTTAAATTAAGTTCAAGAAATTTTGCTAAAAGGACCACACACACAGTAATTTTTAAAATATCTTTGCAATTGTGAAAATGTTATAATTTTGTCCTCACAGTTGTATGAGAATTTGAATCAGAAAATTCTTGATTCTATTTTTTTAAGAATAATGTCTTGTTCTACTGTCTTCTCATTTGCAATGAGACTGATGAAAAGGCTGATTCCAAATAATCCATTTTTTGTAATATGTGTATATATTAGTCTATTTATTCATCTATTATCTATCTGTTGTCTTTGCTTTTAGAATATCCTCTTTACCTGTACTAATTGACAATTCAGTGGTATGTCTACATGTGACTCTTCTTTTATCCTGATCAACACTTGATAAGACGATTTAAAACAAAGACTTATCTATCTATTCAACTATTGCAAATAATTTTCCTCTTTACTTTTCCTGTTCTCTTTTATTTAGAATTTCTTTTGTCTACATATTAGATCTCCTGGATTGACTGACTTTGCCTTTTATTTTTACTTCTTTCTGTAAGACATACCAATGTTAGACTCTGACTCAGTGCTAGTGACACTAATTACAGTTAATTGAAATGAGTCTGTATGTATAGGAGATAGTTTTTGGAACAAAATTACATTTCTGGTTAGAGCAGACATTTTTTTTTTTTCTAGTGGCAGTAGCAGTATAATTTGTGGCAGTATCAAGTTGCCATGGAAAATTGTTAATAAAACAAGCTGTTGTATCTACTAGTTTTCTCCAAGGACTAGTTTTACAACCAGATTTGGATTTTGTTGCTGTGTAGCTCACTGATTCAATAGCATATTTGATAATTCTATCAATTAACCAATGTCCTCTTCAATAAATTTACTTTCTCTGGGGCACCTGAGTAGCTCAGTTGGTCAAGTGTCTGACTCTTGGTTTCAGCTCAGGTCATGATCTCAGTGTCCTGGGATCAAGCCCTGCATTGGGCTCTTGATTCACTGGGGAGTCTGCTTATGGATTCTCTCCTTCTCCCTCTGCCCCTACCTTGCTTGTGCTTTCTCTCTCTCTCTAAAAAAAAATCTTTTAAAAAATAATAAAAATAATAAATTTACTTTTCTGAAAAAATCAGTGAGAAACTGTTTCTATTATTCACAATAATGAAACCTGACTTATTCAGACACGAATACCTAGCATAATCCTAACAGGGCATAGCATAGGTTTCCCTAGGTGCTTCAGCAGAGATTAGTTGTAGAGTAGAGGAGGACTGAGTAAGTATCCTTAATGCAGCTATTGAATAGAGAGACCTTCAACAAATTCCTTTTAGCGACTTCTATTCCTAACTTTGAAATATGTCTAGTGCTTCTGGGGTTCCATTGATAATACTAGCTCTGCTTCTTTGGAGATCACTAATAGATGCATTCTAAGCCATAGCTTTTTTCCTTACTCTGTTTGCTCAATTGATGCATATCTACCAATTTCTAATATACAGAAATGTGTGTACTCTCTTGTGCAAGTAACCTTCTCTATGATTTTCTTTACAATTTTAATTATATTAATTCTTGTATTTCTAATGATTATTGCAGTGATGTTTCAGATGAGTTAGGTAGGCAGTACTAAGTCTACTCCCATGAACCCAATGTCAAGCCAGTTATGTTGGAAATAACTATTTGCATGGCCATTTGCCTACTGAATCTTCTTCCCAACAGACCTTCCAAATATAGATCCCTATCTTTAAGATCTCTATCCAGCTTTGTGGATCAGTTTTTTGGAGAAAGGGATAGGAGGCATTTAGCTCTTCTAACGGTAGTATTAAATTAAGAAAAGAACAGGTATGAATTGATTATTAGACTTAAAGGAAAATAAAGCCAAAAGCAGGTATCACACATTTTCCTTATATCCTACAGGATACTGTCATTTGATCCATCAAAAGATTAATCCTGCTGATTCAGTAGTTTGAATTGGGATTTTCATGAATTAGCTGCATATCCTTGACACTTAAAGAGAAAAGAAAAAATGAACAAATTTTTAAAAATCCATTATAAAACAAGTAATTTCTGTGATACTTGAGAATTGATATTTTGCTCTGTTTCATCCATAACTACAGTTCTTTTAAAAAGAAACATTTTAAAGATAATCACTGCATATAAAAGTACTTATGGTTATCTTTCATTAGAAATCAGTAAATTGGAGGTTTATGATTTAGGCTTAATAATGATAGTGCTATCTCAAGATTCTATTCTTGTACTAAATGTATCAAAAAAGAAAGTGCAGGTAAGAAATAAAAATATTTATTCCTTTCTTCTAAAATGGTATTAACAACACAGCAAAACCAAAATGGACAATTTTGCTGATAATTATACCTTTCCTCTATGGGAATATTTTTAGCACTTTGCCTTTGTATATTACCAGAATTATACTTATTGAGTTCTTTAAAAAGATTTATTTATTTATTTGAAAGAGAGAGAGAGCATGAGCAGGAGGGGCAGAGGGACATGGAGAAGGAAAGAGAATCTCAAGCAGACTCCACTCTGAGCATAGAGCCTGCCAGGAAGCTCAATCCCACGATCCTGTGATCATGACCTTAGCTAAAACCAAGACTTGGACACTCAACAGACTGTGCCACTCAGGTGCCCCCACTTACTGATTAATATAACTAAATATAAAAAAGCCTGTACACCATGTTATTTAGGAATAAATAACATGAACAATGTTGGCTAAACTGTAGATAAATTCCATTCTAATTTTATTATTTTGCTGATTTTGCTGCAGGAAATTGAGATTACTGGACAAGATCAAAAGCTTTAGAATAAGATTTACATAGTTTTGAGTTATAACTCCAAAAATACACTTGTGCATGATCTTAGGCATCTACTTAAGCTCTCTAAGACTTTATTCTGACAAAAATAAGAATTGTATCCCATGAGCTAGTTGTGAAGACTAATTGAAGTTCGTAAAACACTTTATGTGGTGTCTGACAGATATTTGTTTCATTCATTCATTCATTCATTCATTCATTCATCAAATGTGTTTTGGAGACTGTTATATGCCACTCACTGTTATAATGCACAATGAAAGGGTTTATTTGGATATCAGAAATTAACTGTAGGAGTATGTACTTAAAAAGCTTAAGTATAATGTATAAAGCATAAGATAATAAGTACTGTGAAGAAAAATGTGCAAAGAGCCAAGAAAGTGAAATAAGGCTCTACATAATTTTAAGTGAGAGAGTCAGAGTGTTTCACAGAGAAAGTGATATTTGAGCAACAGCCTGAAGGAGGTAAACCACATTCTGTACACTTATTTTTTTTTGTTATTATTATAGAAAACACAAAATGTGTATTATATTCCATATATCGAGGCTTAGAAATTCTGAGAATCAACTTTCTTTTCTTAAATACTTTCTTTTCTTAAATTCACTATTTTTTGAAAACTATAAACTCTCTATATAAATACAATTCTCCACAAATGTCTCAGTAAAGTTGGCTCTAATATTTTACTTTACTTTGTATGTTCTTCTGTTTTTGATTCAGAATGCCTGGGACTAAAAATCTCTAACACTTCCTCTATCCATGAGGATTTCTAACTGCAAATGCTATAAATTTCCTTATTAATCTTGTTCTTATCAGAATTATTCTACCTATACATGTATTTTATTTCTGTATTAAACTTTCTCTTCTTTAATTTTCAAAAAAAGAAAGAAAAATAGGAATAAGAATAGATAGTACATTAATCCCTAAGAGGTTATCATATCACAGACTGAGTATGCCAATTTTTAATATGTTACCCATGGTTTCAATGAGGGCCCTTCAGAGGATTCACAAATTAAATAAAAATTCAAGCCACTCTAATGTTAACATAGAAAGAAAAGGCATCTACATCTATAGCCTGTGTGCTAACACAAATCTCATCCTCAGTATACCCTGAGGCTAGCTGAAGGGTTGAGTTTAAAACAGTGGGTGACAAATGACACAGTTTTACATTCTTGAACCTGTTTGAGGGGGATAGCATAGAATTGGTGGAATTGAGACTGAACTCAAGATCCCTGACTTGTAATTCAGCGCTTTACACGATGGCAGGCTTCCAGCCACATTATGGTTTCCATTGACAAGCTTGAGATCTCAAGCGCTGACTACAAGTTAAAGCACCGAAATGATCTATGCAAAAACTACTTGAGCCAACTTGATATGTGCTACCTTTTCAGACTTTCACACACTTCATACAGAATCACATGTTTAGGGACGCCTGGGCGGCTCAGATCGTGATCCTTGGATCCGGAATCGAGTCCAGCATCCGGTTCCTGCGAGGAGCTTGCTTCTCCCTCTGCCTCTGTCTCTGCCTCTCTCTGTGTGCCTCTCATGAATAAATAAATAATCTATTTTTTTTTTTTTTTTAAAGAAGAACCAAATGTTTACTAAATCTTCCCAGGAAATAATATGATTTTCCTTTCTCACTTCACAGATGAAAGAATTACAATATGCATTCATAAGTCATAAGTGGAGAAGGCGATAGATGTACGTTCAAGTATTTCTGATCTCCCCTTTTTTTACCAGAACAAAAAGACAAATTTTAAATCTCTCCATATTTGTCAAACCCATAAAGCAATTGTAGAGCTAGATGCTTTATTCCCAAAAGTCTGTATTTTTTCCTTCATAGAAAATAGACATATTAGAAAAAAAAATAATAAGGTAGTACTGGTTTTGAATGTGCAAAAAAAAAAAATCCTCTGAATAAACGATATTCTCACATGCTTCTTGGTGAATTAGACTGTACCTCATCCCACCCCACCCCAAGCATCCACATTCCTCACATCCAGAGTCATGAACCCTTGCACACGGATGCTGATTATATTTTTATTATTCTTTACTCCGTATTGCCAGTTTGAATTTGTTAGTGGCAACAATATTTTAATCATTGTTTTTTTTTAAAGACTTTATTTATTTATTCATAGACACACAGGGGGAGTGAGAGAGAGGCAGAGACACAGGCAGAAGGAGAAGCAAGCTCCCTGCAGGGAGCCCGACGTGGGACTCGATTCGGGATCTCCAGGATCACACCCCAGGCTGCAGGCGGCGCCAAACCGCTGTGCCGCCAGGGCTGCCCTTAATCATTGTTTTTGGAAGAAACACGTTGCTCATTTACTGAGGAGGTAAAAAAAAATGTCTTTGAAATTTTGATCAGGAATGCATTAAACCTGTAGATCATTTTGAGTAGCATGGGCATAGTCACAGTGTTAATTCTTCCAATCTAGGAACATGGGCTATCTTTCCACTTATTTGGTTCTCCCTTTTTTTTTTTTTTTTTTAAAAAAAAAAGGTTTACATATTTATTCTTGAGAGACACAGAGAGAGAGAGGCAAAGACATAGGCAGAGGGTGAAGCAGGCTTCCTGTGCAAGCCTGATGCAGGACTCGATCCTGGACCCTGGGATCATGCCCTGAGCAAAAGACAGATACCCAACCTCTGAGCCACGCAGGAGTCCCTATTTGGTTCTTCTTTAATTTCTTTGATTAATTAGTTAACTTTTAAAATTTATAATTATTAATTTTTATTTAATTAATTAATTTAAGAGAGGGAGTAGGGAGGGCCAGAAGGAGAGGGAGCAGAGAATCTTAAATAGGCTCCATGCCCAGCATAACACTGAGATCATGACCTGAGCCCAAATCAAGAGTTGGATGCTTAACTGACTGATCCACTCATGTGCCCCTCTTTCATTATTGTCTTATAGACTTCAGTATACAAGTCCTTTACTTCCTTGGTTAAATTTATTGCTAGGTATTCTGTTCCTTTTGATACAATTGTAAATGAGATTCTTTTCTAATTTCTCTTTCTGAAAGTGTGTTATTACATTAAATAAAAGCAACATATTTTTGCATATTTATTTTGTATCCTGCAACTTTAGTGAATTTATAAGTTCTAAAAGTTTTTAGAGGAGTCTTTGAGGTTTTCTATATATAAGATCAGGCTATTAAAAAAAAGGATCATGGCATCTGCAAACAGGGATAATTTTACTTCTTCCTTTCCATTATAGATGGTTTCTCTTTTTATTCCTAACTGAAATAATGGTGCGATTGGGAAGACTTGTCTTGTTCTTGATCTTAGGAGAAAGGATTTTAACTTTTCAACATTAACTATGATGTTACCTATGAGCTTATGGCCTTTACTGTGGTGAGGAGCATTTCTTCTGTGTGCATTTTGTTCAGTGTTTTATCATGAAAGATATTGTATTTTGTCAAATACTTTTTCTGCAACTACTTAGTTGGTCATGTGATTTATATTTTATTCAATTAATGAAGTATGTCACATCTATATAATTATCCTTGCACACCAGGGATAAATCCTACTTGAGCATATTATTTTTTTTTTTAAGATTTTATTTATTTATTCATGAAAGGCACAGAGAGAGACAGAGACACAGGCAGAAGGAGAAGCAGGCTCCATGCAGGGAGCCTGATGTGGGACTCAATCCAGGGTCACCAGGATCACACCCTGGGCTGAAGGCTATGCTAAACCGCTGACCCAATCAGGCTGCCCTACTTAAGCATATTAAATGATCCTTTTAGTGTGTGGTTGAATTCAGTTTGGTAATTGTTGAGAATTTTTGCTTCTATATTCATCAAAGATATTGGTCTGTAACTTTATTTTCTTACATTATCTTTGTCTGACTTTTCTATCAGGGTAATGATGTCCTTCTAAAATGAGTTTGAGGGGCAGCCCTGGTGGCGCAGTGGCTTAGTGCTGCCTGCAGCCCACGGCATGATCCTTGAGACCCGGGATCGAATCCTATGTAGAGCTCCCTGCATAGAGCCTGCTTCTTCTTCTGCCTGTGTCTCTGCCTCTCGCGCACACTCTGTATCTCTCATGAGTAAATAACATAAAATCTTAAAAAAATAAAATGAGTTTGAAAGTGACCCTTCTACTTCAAATTTTTTTTTTGGAAGAGTTTGAGAATTGGTGTTAATTTGAGCACTGGATGTTATGTGTGTTAATTCTTCTTTAAAAGTCTGTAGAATTCACTGGGGAAATAATCTATTCCATGCTTTTCTGTGTTGTGAGATTTTTATTACTGATCCAGTCCCCTTAATTATTATTGGTTCAGACTATTTCTTCATGATTCAGTCTTGGTAGATTGTATGTTTCTAGAAATCTATCCATTTTTCTAGGTTACCCAGTTTGATGGCATATAATTATTCATAACAATGTCTCATGATTCTTTATATTTTACTGGTATTATTGTAATGTCCTCTTTCATTTCTGATTTTATTTGGATCCTCTCCTTTTCTTAATCAGGCCAAAAGTTTCTTAATTTTGTTTATCTTTTCAAAGAGCCAGCTCTTAGTGCGACTGATCTTTTCTATTGCTTTTCTGATATTTCACCTATTTCTACGTCATTTTTGCTATTTCTTCCTTCTGCTAACTTTGGGCTTAGTTTGTTCTTAAGTTATATGTTGAGTTTGTTTCAGATCTTTCTTATTTCTTAATGTAGATGTTTATCAGTGTAAACCTCTTTCTAAAAACTGCTTTTGCAACATCTCCTACATTTTGATATGTTGTGCTTCCCTTTTATTTATTCTATATTTTTTGAATTTCTTTGAATTATTGATTGTTCAGTTTCACATTTTTAATCTCCAATTTATTGGATTTTGTTTGTTTTTTTTTCTTCATGAAATTGATTTCTCGGGGCACCTGGGTACCTCAGTCTCTTAAGCATCCAACTCTTGATTTTGGCTCATGTCATGATCTCAGGGTCTTGAGATTGAGCCCTGCACTGGGCTCCGTGCTCAGTGGGGAATCAGTCTGAGATTCTCTCTATATCTACCCTTACCCCAATTCACATCTGATCTCTTTCTATTTCTAAACTAAATAAATGAAGCTTTAAAAAATATTTTAGTGTAATATTATAGTCAGAAGAGACTTGCTATGATTTCAATCTCCTTAAATTTATTAAGACTTGTTTTGTGGTTTTACATGAGATCTCCTGGAAAATATTCCATGTGTTTTTGTGAGGAATGTGCATTTTCATGCTGTTGGATGGAATAATCAATCTATATGTACCGTTAGGTCCATTTGGTCTAAAATGTCATTCAAATCCATTATTTCATTATTGATTTTTCTGTCTGGATAATCTATTCATTGTTGAAAATGGGATATTGATGTCCCCTACTATTATTGTGTTGTCTATTTCTCCCCTTAATACCTGTTAATAATATGTATGTTCCAGGATCAGTGTGTATATTTTATAATTGTTATATCCTCTTCATGAATTGATCCTTTTATCATTACATAATGACTTTCTCTTTTTACAATTTTTTATTTAGTCTAATTTGTCTGATATAAATAGAGCTACTCTGTTTTCTTTTGGTTTCCATTTGTCTAAAATATCTTTTTCCATCCTTTTACTTTCATCATGTTAGTGTAGTTGACATTTAAGTGTGCACAATCCCAGCAATAAAGGGTCAGAGACACAGTATGGGACCAGATACTTGGGGCTTTGGGTTATAGTTCCAACAATGATGAGTAAGCACCTTAGCCCACTATGGGGGTGGAACTCAGTGTAATGGCAGCACCCCTAGCAAGAGTTTAGCACTGGAGGTACCTTTCTCAGTAATGACAGATCAGATTCTTGAACTGGGATAGGGACTGGGGCTCAAGGTAGCAACAGTGCCCCTGGCAATGACTACTCAGAGATGCTATCTGGAACCTGGTAAGTGGGAATTAGGGTGGCAGTAGCACAACCCTGATAATGGGTCATGATGATGGTGGTCTGAGTGGAGCTTAGGCTGGCTACAGCACCCTTTGCAGTAAAGATTCAGCATTGCAACCGGGAATGCAGTGGATGAGGCTGAATAGATTGGTATCTCTGTGACTCTATTATCCTTTCTGTTTTATCAGAATTCTGCTACAACTCTGAGATATAAGGATATAATTCAACATAGGTAAAATAGAGATGTATGAATGTGGGAGGAGAAGAGTGATATAAACCACTTCTGATCCTTCTCATTAGAGATTTTCTGGAGTCTTTTGCCTTTCTCCATCTCCTAAAACTCTTGTATACATTATTGTCCATAATAGTAACAAATGTTTAGTCCCACCTGTAGTAATACAAACAAAACAAAACAAAACAAAACAAAACAAAACAAAACACAGCATTTCTATTTCTTTTCAAAGTTAGATTAAAAAAATTGCTTGGGACATGTTCTCTGATCAACCAAATTAAGAGTATATGCTATAGCTATTATTTATGCATATATGTTATGCATATATTTAATCTGCTGGTAACCATGTAATGTTAAACGTATTACACAGGTTTCACAAATACAGAAAATCAAAGAATTTCAGTTACTTGTGCAAAGTGTTGCAAAGTATGATGTGTATGGATGAAGAGGCACTGACTTCCATTGATAAAATATAATTGAAAATTTGGCTTTAAAGTTTCAAACTTTAATCAGACTGGAATAAAGAGAGCTCCTACTTACATGAATTTTTATATGTACATACCAACTAAAGCTTAGTGAACTATTGAAGTATATTTTTCTCAATGTACTGTGCTAATGCAAGTGAGCTACTCATGATCAAAACAAAAAATTAACACACACACACACACAAATCAGACCCTCTTGATATGGTGCTGAGAACTTCATTCTCTGACCTTTGGCCATAGTAAAACATATTGTCTTCAGGGTTTCTCACTACCCATCATGATATGATAATAGCCACATTTCATAACTATTCCATTTCTTTTTTTAAAATATTTTATTTATTTATTCATGAAAGAGAGAGGCAGAGACATAGGCAGAGGGAGAAGCAGGCCTCCTGCAGGGAGTCTGATGTGGGAATTGACCCTGGGACTCTGGGATCACACACTGAGCCACAGGCAGATGCTCAACTGCTGAGCCACCCAGGTGCCCCACTCTTCCATTTCTCATTGCAATCCCTTCATGGGCCTATTTGTGTGCTGTATTAGTTTTTCTGCAAAGTCAATTTTGTTTACATTCTCAAGATTGCACTTCTAACACTGTTAAGTATTTGTCTTCTTCATAAAATAGCTGCTGCGTGCTGGTGTTATTTAGATTTTCCCTGAAGTCCAACCCAGAAGAGGTGCATTTTAATAATCTTTGGATTCAACAGTACTTGAACAAAAGCCACTTGCTGTGAGCAGTCTAAACTCGAAGAATTAGTCATCTTACATATAACTAGTTACTCACTGGGTAAGAGTGAAGATAGGAAATGTGAGTCCTATACAACATAATCTAGTATAAATAAGAAATATACCATAACTAATCAAATATCTCTTACTTTTCTGTAGACCGATCAATACTTATAAAGTAATACTTAGTCTCTTTTGTTGTAGGGTGACTGATTCTGTTCATAAGCCTACGAAAGAATCACTTTGTGCTAATCTCTAGATTACTGTACTATTCCATTTTCCTGAGGTTCCCACACACCAATTAATACATATACAACAAATTTTTAGAACTGGATAGTAGCAATACAACTTTAACATTATCCTGAGGATGAAACATGATCCAACCTAAGCTGCAATTATAAAGTTAGTTTCTAGATCTCAATTCCCTTTTCCTTCCAGCCTCCATACTTGATCCACACATTTTGGCACTATTCACTTCCCTTCTTTTATCCTTTCAAGGTGTCCATTAGAATTCTCTCTTCCTTATGAATTACCAGCATTTACTGAACATATAGTGTGTACCAGTTATTGGGGTTAAGATTTAAGTATATTAAAAATGGCTTAAACAGGAAAACTCATACAATGGAGGAGGTTTGGGGTTCATTTAAGTGGTATAAATGACATCATAGAGGTTTGCATGAGCTTCCAAAGGGGGGCGAAATGGAGTACTCAAATAATTTTAGAGGATAGATGAGATATCATATGATGATGACACAGGATTTGTGATTCTTTTAAAACATTTTTCAGCTTTATTGAGATATAATTGACATATAACATTGTGTAATTTTAAGGTATACAGCAAATTGTTTTGATACACATATCACAAAATGATTATTGCACTACGGTTAATTAATATCTTTATTCTCTCACATAATTACATTTCAGTTTTGTAATGAGAACTTGTAAGATTTACATTTTTGTCTTTCAAGACTATAATATAGCATTATTAATTTAAATTACCATGCTGTATATTATATCTGCAGAACTTATTTGTCTTACAACTGGAAGTTTCTATCCTTTGATCAATGTCTCTTCTTACCTACACCCTTACCCAACCACCACTTTAAGTTCTATTTCTATGGGTTCCTTTATATATGTTATATTATATTTGTCTTTCTCTGTTAGACTTATTTCACTTAGCATAATGCTTTCAAGGTCCACCCATCTTGTTGCAAATAGGATCTCCTTCTTTGTCATGGCTGAGTAATATTCTGTTATGCATATACATTACACCCTTTTTTTCATTCATCATTGACAGATATTTGGGTTGTTTCCATATCTCAGCTATTATCAATAATATCATAGTAAACATTAGGAGTTCAGATAACTATTTGAGATCCTCTTTTCATTTCCTTTGACTATTCATAAAGAAATGAGATTGCTGGGTCATATGGTAATTCTATTTTTAATTTTTTGGAAAACCTCCATAGTGTTTTCCATAATTGCTTTAAAATGGCATCTTATTGTTTTCTGGCTATATGTAAATCCCTTACTTCTTCTTCTCTTACTGAACTTATTTTATTATTATTATTATTATTATTATTATTAATTATTTTAGAGGGAGGAGGTGTGAGAGAGAAGGATAGAGAGAATTCCAAGCAGACATTTCCACCAAAAGTGTTCAAGGGTTCCCTTCACCAAATCATGTAAGCACCTGTTGTATCTTATCTTCTTAATGACAGCCATTTAAACAGGTATGAGGTGATATCTCTTTTATGGTTTTGATTTGCATTTTACTGATGATAGGTGATGGTAAGTGGCTTTGTCATGTGCTTGCTGGCCATTTGGATGTTATTCTTGAAAAAAATACCTGTTTACTTCCTCTCATTTTTAAATTGCATCTTATGTTTTTATTGTTACTGAATATATGAGTTATTTATATATTTTGGAAATTAACCCCTTGTCCAGTATATGGCTTGCAAAAACCTTTCTTAGTCTTTTCTTTTTGTTGTTTCTTTTGCTTTATAGAAGAAGCATTTAAGTTTGTTGAAGTCCCATTTATTGATTTTTTTTCTGTTGTTGTGCTTTTAGGAATCTTATCTAAAAATTGTTTCTGAGACCAACATCAGAGAGCTCCTTTCACATGTTTTCTTCAAGCATTTTAGAATAGTAAGTCTTATATTTATATCTTCTAGAAAATCAAGTTAGTTTTTGTGAGTGGCCTACGATGAGCCTCTAACATCATGGTTCTTCATGTATCTATCCATTTCTTCAGCACTATATATTGAGGAGATTACCTTTTGTCCATTGGATGTTTTTGGCTCCCTTTTCAAATATTAGTTAATTTTATATCAAAGGATTTAATTCTGGAATGTTTATTTAGTTGCTTTGGTTTATGAGTCCAGTTTATGTCAGTACTATACTATTTTTTTTATAATACCTTCATATATACTCTGAAATAAAGAAGTGTGATGTTTATATCTTTGTTTATTTTTCTCTGTGTTCTTTAGTTCACTCATCATATTCTTCACTCACCATATTCTTCAGCTCCAAAATTTGTTTGGTTCTTTTTAATGCTTTCTATCTCTGTTGAACTTTCCATTTTGCCCATGTACTTTTTTCTGATTTCATTAAATTATGTATCTTTATAACAATTATTTGAATTATTTGTTGGCCAAAACTTAGATCTGTACTTATTTGGTGCCAGTTATTTAAGATTTACTGTAGTCCTTCTCTGGGGTCACGTTTGATTTTTATGTTCCCCATTGCCTTTCATTGGTATCTACACATTTGAACAAACAGTCTCTTCTTCCAGACTTTGTGAACTGATTTGATAAGGGAAGATTTTCACCTGCAGATGGGAGTATGCTATGACCCCAGGTTAAGTGGTATAGTACTCCAAGATTGAGGGCTTATGGTAGCATTAGGTCCAGGACTTTATGATGCCTCTTCAACTCAAGTCTCTGTAGTTCACAGAATCAACAACTATGTGTTCCTTGGCAAGGACTGCTGGGAGCCTTAGTAGCACCTCCTGACTCCTCCTAACTCCTAAGAGCAGGGCAGGCAGTGGAGGAGGCTGAAGCCAGTAGTGTGAGCACACTGGGGGACAGCACATGATACCAATGTTGTGGTGCAAACAGGGCTTGTAGCAAGAACTGGGGTCCACCATGGACTTATTGACACCTATAAGGGGCCTGGCTTGTCAGCATGCTTTCCTGTAGCTAGAGTTTTTATTCCTAGACTTGCTTACTATGGAGGAGGCTAGTGATATGCATCATGTCAGCAGCATGAAAGTACCCAGATTGAGGGGCTTGTCCCAAGTGCATGTTTGATGTTAGGATCCCCAGTGCAGTTCTTGGCTGGCATCTTATAATCACTTAGCCACAGAGGCCTGGGCTTTGCAAATACTTGTGCGGTGAATTCTGGTAAAATTTGATGGATGGCTGTGCTGGTCATTAGTTTTTTCAATGGTAAAATCTGCTGGGTTGCCTGCAAAGCAGGTGCATTGTTCCACTATCAGTCCTGCTGAATAGCTGTTCTTGGTCACCACTGCCTTTCTTCATTGTTCCTAATTATCTCTATATGTCTTGCTTTATTGGTCTTGGAGTGAAACTGAAGAAAGACCTTCCTAGGGTGTGCCAAAAGGCTAGAAGGATATTTGCTCACCCCCACTCTTCCTTTCCTAATACAGGGAACTCTTTCTAGCTAGGACATTTTCTTTTGGTGGTGAGCAGTGCTGGGTTGGAGGAGGGAATGATGAAGAAACATGAAGTCCTCCTCCTTCTCTTTTTGTGTGGTGATCTTCAGGGTTTTTGTTCCTTTTTTTTTTTTTGTTAAATTTTCTTAAGTGGACTCTAGAGCTCTGCCAAGAGGTCTTTCTTTGAGGATAACTATAATTGTTGATCTTTGTTAGGAAGACAGAATCTAGGTTCTTCTATGTGTCCATGTTGGTCTTTAGTCCTGAAATTTATTTTTGAGGAAGATGAGAATAAAAACATTGTTTATCAATCTAAAGGAATAACATGAGAATAGAATAAAAATATGAAATTGCCTGATATTTTTGGAGGTATAGATATAATAGATCCTGTTAATTAACAACAGCATATGCAAATCTTTGTATATTTAGATACCTCAATGAAGTTTGTGGTACATATTTTCACCAATTAAAACCTTTTCTGAAAAAAAAATAAAACCTTTTCTGTGCAAAGAATTATACATTTATTTGAAATATATTTTTAATACCTTATTTTTTAAAGATTTTATTTATTTATTTATTTATTTGAGAAAGACAGAGAGAGAGAGTGTAAGGAGGGGCAGAAGGAGGTGGAAAGACTCTGCACTGAGCCTGGAGCCTGACATTGGGCTTGATCTCATGACCCTGAGATCATGCCCTGAGCTGAAACCAAGAGTTGGACACTTAAATGACTGAGCCTCCCAGGTACCCCCACCTTTTTATATTTTTAAATATTTCTGTGCTTATGTGACAGTTTTCTTAATATTAGGTCAAGTATAGAATATTTGCTTTCTGTTTAAGAAACTTTTTATTAATAATGTCAATACTTGCTATTGATCTTATTTTGAGAATGCTATTTTTATCCCTTTTTGAGTTATTGCATTTATCTGTATCAATCACTATGCTTGGAGCACTATGTTCTAGTTCCACTGGCTTTCCTTTTATTCTTCTAACACATAAGTCCAATCCTATTTTAGGGCAGTTGAATTTGCCATTTCTATACTTTGAATGTTTAACCCCACAATTTTTACACATCCCACAGATCTCAGCTTATTATCTATTTCAGATCACTCCCCTCACTATCCAATCATATGCAAATCTGAAATCTCCTGGGTATCTTCTATTACTTTTTTGAAAAAAATATTATTTATTTATTTATTCATGAGTGACACACAGAGAGAGGCAGAGTCATAGGGAAAGGGAGAAGCAGGCTTCTTGTGGGGAGCCTGTTGTGGAACAGGATCCCAGGACCTCAGGATCATGACCTGAGCCAAGGCAGATGCCCAACCACTGAGCCACCCGGGCATCCCAGTATTTCCTATTACTTATTAATTATCCTTATAGCATATCACTGAGATTTGTTAACTTTTTTTTTTTGTATGTAAGTTTACACTTTTCCTCTCAACTAGAGCACAGAAGTCATAAGAGTCATACATCCTCATTTGTTACTGTGACTCCAGGGATCAAAATGGAGCTTGAACATGATGGGAGCTCTCTTTCCAACCCAACTTATCTTCCAACTCCAAAATCCCTTCCTCTCTGAGCAAAATTGCTGTTTGGGCTAACTGCAAACTGGGTACCAGTGAAGCCTTGACTCTATAAGAGGCCTTTCAGGGAGACTTTGTGTCAGGTTTTTACCAGAATGTTTGGCATCTATTCCAGAACAAGATAGAACTCCAGAGCATAAAAAATAAAGTCTGTATAGAATTGACATTCATTGATCTGGTAACCTGCAAAGGAAAGCCTGCATCAATTTTGCATAAAGTGTCTCATGTCCCTGGACCCAGATAAAGGAACTTTAACTGTAGCCTGAGTCCTACTTTCTTTGAGACTGAGAGGCTATTTAGAAGACCCTAGTGTACCACATTGTCTTCTACCAAACACAATGTCTTTCAATAACCATCTTTGAGCTGGTTTAGTGGACACACAGAAGTACAGTAGAACCATTAAACTTTCTTTATCAACCAGAGAGAGAAATGTCAGCCAGAACAAAGTGAGCACAATTCTAAAGAACTATAACTAATGGAGGACAAACCAGAATAAGTATAATATAGTAATTGGAGGAAGAAAGTAGCTCAAGGCATTCTAAGGATTAAAAAAAGACACAAAAAACAATGCAGTAGATGAACTGAATGAGCTAAGTATTTTCTAAACTTGTATGTACAGAATGAAAGATCAAGGATGGAAAATATCTCAAAACAACAGAGAAAAATATTAACATTTGGAAATTGCAAGGAATAGGAAAAAGCAAAATTAGAGGATTACTCCAGAACATTCAGTAGGAGCTATAAGAGAAAATCAAACAAATGGAACAGATGCAAAAAAAATTTAAAAAGCAACAAAATAATCTATTCTTGAGATGAAAAAAGTCCCAAATCTATATATTCAGAGGCCATTAAAGAGAAAATAGAGGGCAGCCCCGGTGGCGCAGTGGTTTAGTGCCACCTGCAGCCCGGGGTGTGATCCTGGAGACCTCGGATCGAGGCCCACGTCTGACTCCCTGCATGGAGCCTGCTTCTCCCTCTGCCTGTGTCTCTGCCTTTCTCTCTCTGTCTCTCATGAATAAATAAATAAAATCTTAAAAAAAATAAAGAGAAAATAGATAGATGCATAGATACGTAGATACATAAGTGATAGAAATAAATATAAATAAAGACTAAAAGATCTTGCTTGATTAAAAATACAACTTAGTTGGAAGTATTATATAAGAAATCATCTCACAGAAATGGACCAAATCTGTAGATGATAAAGTAATGGCAGCGGGATCTGAATAATAATATTAATAAACTCAAAGGATAATGTTTATATGTATGTTTGTGTAGAAAAATAGAGAACATAAAGTGTTAGAGACGTTACAAGCCATTTTCTCAAATCCTAATCAAATAAAATTAGAAATACATAATAACAAATTGGGCCTCTATAAATCTAACCTGCTTAGAAATTCAGAAATAGACAATGAGCTGAAACTTGAGTGGAGATAGAAATTCAAATAAAGATTACAAATAACATGAATGAAACTGGATTTTTTGATGATAGGAGAAAATCCCTTGTCAGACAAGTGACCCCTTTTAACAAATAGTTGTTTCACTTATACATACCAGTCATAAAGCTGAGATTTTGAAGTTATGCTTCAAAAATTTACAATTTTTTCTGTCATGAGCCTTTGAAATTGCTAAAAGGTAATGTCAACTGATAAATCCTCAATGCCTAAGACCTAATGGATGTCACCGTATTTGTACCTCAGTATATGAGTGAAGAAAAGGCCTGATTAAGGCCTACGCTACTCCTAAATCCATCACCACCCCTCATCTTTGGTTTCTGAATTGTGCCTCATGGTAGACTTTTCCTAGGTGATAAATTATGTCAGTTAGCAGCATTAATTCCCCAGGTTCTACTCATGTGTTGTTGGTTAATATGTACTAATATATAAAAAGATTTATATGTTAATTCAAGTTAGTATGCTTACATTTTAATAAAAAGCTTACTCAAAATAATAGGGATAAAATACAAAAATTTCAGACAACACTGGCCAAAGAGAAGATCTATTGCTCATAAGGGGATTTTAGGAAAGCTTCAAATAAGTGTTAGTGGGCAGAGGCTCAATCTATTCCCACAGCATTAGAAGAGCTAAGATGGTAAAATGTTGAAGTAGCTCAAAGATCATCAGATGAATGTGGTTATAAATATGCAATCTTTCTGTGATGTAAATTAGAAATTCAGGAAAATATTAAGTAGTTGTTAAAATTAATGCTGAGCCTTGGTTCTGATTTTTAGTAAGTGTTTTAGTGAGGTTCTCAAATGCTTTCTTGATAATAGTCTCATGCTTTGGTTACTCTATATTGTCTCAGTGGCAAAGAATGGAAAATAGCAGACAAAAGAGAAAATGAGTCACTGAGGAAGCTGACACCTCATTAGCTTTAAAAAATTCAGTCTGCTTTTCCATGAATACCATTAAAGCCCTGAGAAGACTAAAAGGTCCTTCAAATTGCAGGCAGTGAAAGCAAATGAAATAGCCCAACTGGTTCAAAAATGCATGCCGTACCAGCGCTGAATCAAGATTAATTTAACTACTCGTAAGGAATTTAAGCCCATCTGATTTTTTTAAAGAGAGATTTTTTTTCATATATTTAAGTGTTTTAGCCTCCTTAATTCATGAAAATGTTTCAAACAAAACTGTCTAAACATAAAACTAATGAGGATCACTTTCATCAGACCTTAATCCAGCAAGTCTCCATTAGGTACCTACTATATGTAGAGCAATAAGAAGTAAACTAGGAAATATACATATATATACAAAGATAAGTTGTCCCTATTCATGAAATACTTAATTTTGGTTAAAAAAATAAATTCTACTTTTATGACGTAGCTAAAGAATATAAGCAAGTATAAGACAGTAGAAAATATTGTACACAAATGTAATTCAAAACCAGAAAATAAAAACAAGAAAAGAAATTAGTATGGTAGTACAAGAACAGGTCTTGAATTTAACAAACAGTATTCAATTAAATTATCTTTTACTTATTTAGTGGATGACCTTGGTCAAACCAAGTATCTTTCAATCCCAGTCATTCACAAACTAAGAGAGTAATAAAATCTACCTCATAGATTTGATGTAGGGATTTAATGAGGTGGTGAATATGAATGTGCTTTAGCAATTTTAAGTTGCCAATAAAGTGAGAAGTTTTGTCAAGAAGAATATTTTACTCAGGGGTGGATATTGCTGTGCTGGTCACATATATAGTTCCAGAACATAACTGGGTAGTCTTTTTACAACACCTCTTTCTAAAGATTCATTGTACAGATAATTACACTGTGACTTGCAAAAGTTGAAATAAATTTTATGCCACATTAAAAAAAGACTCCTGGAATAGTAAGATATAAAAACATGGAGCTGTTATTATTTCTCAAATTCACTTAGCAAGGTTTTTTAGAATCATCACTTCCTTGTGACATTAGAGAAGTAAGACAGAAAAATTATGGCTCTACCCCTCAAGAAACTCAAATTCTAGAGAAAAGATAATTATTAATATATCTCCCCACAAAAAATGTGTATAGTAATAACAAGTATACATTAATGTTTATAGTGGTAGAAATATGATGAAAGGTCACCTAATTTAGAAATAGATGACACCATATTTGTAAACATACTCTAAATTTAGATACATATTACAATTCTTTTCAGTTAGATAAAATCTTTCCTTTTACATATAAGCTAGAAATTTCTTTCGCCACTGAAATCATAGCCTCTTATTTTGTTTTTAACTACTTACTTTGGGTAGAAATCACGTAAAGCAAATTACATAATGGGAATAATGTTAATAATTTTATTCTAATTTGGTGGTATTTAGTTGAAAGATCACACCTATCCATTATTATTAATAACAACCAGGCTCTAATAGTTGTAGATTGCTTGTAATTACAGAATTTGAAAGTCTTGCAAAGTCTACTTGAAAAGGTTTTCATATTTAGTTCATTTAAGTTTTGCCTTAGCTAACATTTACAAATCCTATCAATTCTATTCAAAATGCCAGCAATTTTTAAAGACCATATATAAATTGCTACAACTTTTTTTTTTCTTATTGAACACAAACTATTTTGGTATGTAAAGGAGATCTTAAATAAGCTTTCGTAGGTTGTGTTTTACTATAGTCCTACTAGACATAATCCTTTGTATTTCTGCAGTTTCAGTTGTAATGTCTCCTTTTTCACTTACAATTTTGAGTGTCCTCACTTCTTGGTAACTTATTAAAGGGTCTATTTTTTAACCTACAAATAACTTCAGTTATTCATTTCATTGATCTTTTCTATTGCCTTTTTAATCTTTATCTAGTTCTTCTCTGATCTTTGTTATTTTCTTCCTTTTACTGACTTTGGGCTTCCTTTATTCTTGTTTTTCTGGGTCTCTGATGTGTAAAGGTAGGTTATTTATGAGAATTGTATCATTTGTTTATGTAGGCATTTATCACTAAACTGCTTTTGCTGCATCTCATAAAATATGGTATGTTATGTCTCTAATTTTGTCTTAATGTATTCTTTTATTTCTCATTTGATTTTTCTGACTCTCCACATATTTGTAATTTCTTCTCTTTTCTTTACAAAATTAAATTCAGTGCCATACCATTATGGTTGGAAAATATACTTGGTATGATTTCGATCTTTCTAAATTTATTAAGTAGGACTTGTTTTTGTGGTTTAATGTGATCTATCCTAGGGAATATTTTATGTGTTTTTATTTTTTATTTTTTTATTTTTTATTTTTTTTATTTTATGTGTTTTTAGAAGAATGTACATTCTGCTGCCATTAGATGGAATATTCTATATCTATTAGAGACATCTGGTCTAAAGTTTAGTGGAAATACAATGTTACCTTGTTAGTTTTCTGTCTGGAAGATCCATCCATTAGTGAAATTAGAGCATTGAAGTCTGCTACTATTATTGTATTGCTATTTCTCCCTTCAGATCTATTAATATTTGTACATGTTGTACCTTTTTGATGAATTTACCTGATAATGTCAGTGCCTCTTGTTATATTCTTTGGCATAAAGTCTATTTTGTCTAATAGAATTATAGGAACCCCTTATTCCCTTTAGCTTCCATTTGCATGAAATATCTTTTTAAAAATCTCTTTACTTTCAGTCTATCTGTGTCCTTAAATTTCAACCAGGCTCTTTTTTCCATTCAGCCACCCTGCTTTTTGATTTGGGAATTTAGTGTATTCACATTGAAAGTAGTTAATGTATACATACTAATTCCATTTTGTTCATTGTTTTCTGTTTTCTTTTTTTTATATTTGCATTGTTCCTTATTTTTTGTCTTGCTTTCTTCCTTTGCGATTTGATGATTTTCTCAAATGGTATGCTTTCTTTTCTTTTTTATCTTTTGTGAACCTGCTGTAGGTTTTTGCTTTGTAGTTACCATCTGGCTTACATAAAACATATGGATATAATAGTCTATTTTATGCTGATAACAACCTTGAACACATACTAAACCTGTATATATTCTCCGCATCTTACGTTTTTGATGTCACAATGTATCTCTTTTTGTATGTTGTTTCCATTAACAAATTATTAAAAATATAGTTAAAATCTTTATCTTTTAAACATCATACTAGATTTATAAGGGATTTACCTCTTTACCATTGAGTTTTGTACTTTTATACATTTCATATTACTAATGGCAGCCTTTTGGTTTTCATTTGAAAAGTCATCTTAACGTTTCTTGTCAGGCTGGTTTCATGGTAATAAACTCCCATAGCTTCTGTTTGTCTGGAAAACTTCCTTTCTCTAATTCTGAAGGACAGTATTTTTGGTTAGAGTTCCTGTTTGGCAAATTTTTGAAGCACTTTGAATATAATCCCACTCTCTTCTGGCCTGTAAGGTTTCTGCTGATGAATCTGCTGAAAGCTTATTAGGCTTTGCTTGAATATGACAATTATTTTTTCTCTTGATGCCTTTAAGAGTCTCTCCTTAAATTTCAACAATTAAGTTATTGTATATCTTGGTTTGTACTTTTTTAGATTCATCTTTTCTGGAACTCTTTTCACTTTCTTGGACTAGATGTCTCTTTTATTCCCCAGGTTAAGGAAGTTTTCAGCCATTATTTCATGGGATAAGTTTCTGGCTACTTCTCACTCTCTTCTCTTTCTAAGACCTTTTTAAATATGTAAATTGGATCAGTTGATGGTGTTCCACAAGACCTTTATTCTATCTTCACTCTTTTTCAATCTTTTTCCCTTTGCTCTTATGAGTAAATGAATTTCAATGCCCTATCTTCAAGTTCATAGATCCTTTATTTCTTTTGATCTAGGCTGTAGTTGTATCTATTGTATTTTAAAGTCCAGTTGCTGTATTCTTCTACTCTGTGATTTTTATTTGGTACTTTTAAATATTTTCTCTCTGTTGACATTCTAAATTTCTTTATGGATGACTCCCCTCGCCTTTGTGAGCATCTTGATGATCATTAATTTGAAATCTCAAGTGAATCACTTATCTGTTTCATTAAAATTTGCTTTGGAAGTTTTCTCTTGTTCTCTCCTTAGAACTTATTCTTCTGATTCTTCAATTTCCTTAAGTATCTACTTTTGATTTTTGTGTAGTAGATAAAACATCCATCTCTCCCAGTCTTTTTTTTTAATTTGTTTTTATTTAAGTCTGATTTGCCAACATACAATAAAACACCCAGTGCTTAGCCATCAAGTGAGCTCCTCAGTGCTCATTATGCAGTTACCCAAATGCCCCACCCACCTCCCCTTCTGCAACCCTTTGTTTGTTTCCCAGAGTTAGGAGTCTCTCATGAGTTGTCTCCCTCTCTGATTTTCCCACTCATTACATTCCTTTACTTTATAATACTTTTCACTATTACTTATATTCCCCGTATGAGTGAAACCATATGTTGATTGTCCTTCTCTGCTTGACTTGCTTCACTCAGCATGATACCCCCCAGTTATATCCATGTTGAAGCAAATGATGGGTATTTGTCCTTTCTGATAGCTGAGTAGTATTCCATTGTGTGTGTGTGTGTATGTATATATGTGTGTGTGTGTGTGTGTATAACATCTTCTTTATCCTTTCATCTGTCAAAGAGCATCATGGCTTCTTCCACAGTTTGGCTATTGTGGACATTGCTGCATTGCTGCTCTGAAAGTTGGGGTGCAGGTGTCCTGGTGTTTCACTACATCAGTATCTTTGTGGTAAATACCCAGTAGTGCAATTGCTGGGTTGTAGGATAGCTCTATTTTTAACTTCTTGAGGAACTCCACATTGTTTTCCAGTGTGGCTGCACCAGCTTGCATTCACACCAACAGTGCAAGAGGGTTCCCCCTTCTCCACATCCTCTCCAACATTTGTGGTTTCCTGCCTTGTTAATTTTCCCCATTCTCACTGGTGTGAGGTGGTATCTCATTGTGGTTTTGATTTGTATTTGCTTGATGGCCAGTGATGCAGAGCATTTTCTCATGTACATGTTGGCCATGTCTATGTCTTCCCCTATGAAATTTCCGTTCATGTCTTTTGCCAATTTCATGATTGGATTGTTTGTTTTCTTGCTGTTGAGTTTAGTAAGTTCTTTATAGATCTTGGATACTAGCCCTTTATCTGATATGTCATTTGCAAATATCTTCTCCCATTCTGTAGGTTGTCTTTTAGTTTTGTGGACTGTTTCTTTTGCTGTGCAGAAGCTTTTATCTTGATTAAGTCCCAATAGTTCATTTTTGCTTTTGTTTCCCTTGCCTTCATAGATGTATCTTGCAAGAAGTTGCTGTGTCTAAGTTCAAACAGGGTGTTGCCTGTGTTCTCCTCTAGGATTTTGATGGATTCTTGTCTCACAGTTAGATCTTTCATCCATTTTGAGTTTATCTTTGAGTGTAGTGCAAGAGAATGGTCTAGTTTCATTCTCCTGTATGTGGTTTTCCAATTTTCCCAACACCATTTATTGAATAAACTATCCATTTTCCAGCGGATATTCTTTCCTGCTTTGCCGAATATTAGTTGACCATAGAGTTGAGTGCCCATTTCTGGGTTCTCTATTTTGTTCCATTGATCTATGTGTCTGTTCTTGTGTCAGTGCCATAATGTCTTGATGATCACAGCTTTGTAATACAGCTTGAAACCCGGCATTGTGATGCCCCAGCTTTGGTTTTCTTTATAATATTCCTCTGGCTATTTGGGTTCCTTTCTGATTCCATACAAATCTTAAGATTGTTTGTTCCAACTCTGTGAAGAAAGTCCATGGTATTTTGATAGGGATTGCATTGAATGTGTAAATTGCCCTGGTAGCATAGACATTTTCACAATATTTATTCTTCCAATCCATGAGTATTGAATGTTTTTCCATTTCTTTGTGTCTTTCTCAATTTCTTTCAGAAGTATTCTGTAGTTTTTAGGGTGTAGATACTTTACCTCCTTGGTTACATTTATTCCTAGGTATCTTATGGTTTTGGGTGCAATTGTAAATGGGAATGACTCCTTAATTTCTCTCCTTCAGTCTCATTGTTAGTGTACAGAAATGCCACTGATTTCTGTGCATTGATTTTGTATCCTGTACATTGCTGTATTGCTGTATGAGTTCTAGCAATCTTGGGGTAAAGTCTTTTGGGTGTTCTACATACGGTATCATGTCATCTGCAAAGAGGGAAAGTTTGATGTCTACTTTATCAATTTGAATGCCTTTTATTTCTTTTTGTTGTCTGAGTGCAGAGGCTAGAGCTTCTAGTACTGTGTTGAATTAACAGTGGTAAGAGTGGTCATCCCTGTCATGTTCCTGATCTTAGAGGAAAGGCTCTCAGTTTTTCCCCACTGAGAATGATATTTGCTGTGGGCTTTTCATAAATGGCTTTTAAGATATTGAGGAATGTTCCCTCTATCCCTATGCTTTGAAGAGTTTTAATCAGGAGTGGATGCTGAATTTTGTCAAATGCTTTTCTGCATCTATTGAGATGATCATATGGTTCTTGTTTTTTCTCTTGTTGTTATGATCTATCACATTGATTGTTTTAGGAGTGTTGAAACACCCTTGCATCCTGGGGATAAATCCCACTTGATCATGGTGAAAATCCTCTTAATATACTGTTGGATCCTATTGGCTAGTATCTTGGTGAGATTTTTGCATCGATGTTCATCAGGAATATTGGTCTATAATTCTCCTTTTTGGTGGGGTCTCTGTCTGGTTTTGGAATCAAAGTAATTCTGGCTTCATAAAACAAGTTTGGAAGTATTACCTCCCTTTTATCTTTCAAAACAGCTTTAGTAGAATAAGGTATTATTTCTTCTTTAAACATTGGTAGAATTCCCCTGGGAAGCTTTCTGGCCCTGGACTTTTGTGTCTTGGAAGGATTTTGATGACTGCTTCATTTGGCCTGGTTATTGGCCTGTTCAGTATTTCTATTTCTTCCTGTTCCAGTTTTGGTAATTTGTGGTTTTCCAAAAATGCATCCATTTCTTCTAGATTTCTTAATTTTTGGCATATAGCTACTTATAATTCATTTTTAAAATCGTTTGTATTTCCTTGGTATTGGTTGTGATCTCTCCTCTTTCATTCATGATTTTATTAGAGTATTTTCTCTTTTTTAAAAGTAAGTCTGCCTAGAGATTTATCTATCTTATTAATTATTTCAAAGAACCAACTCCTGGTTTTGTTGATCTGTTCTACAGTTCTTCTGGTCTCTATTTCATTGAGTTTTGCTTGAATCTCTTTTATCTATCTTCTTCTGCTTGGTGTAGGCTTTATTTGCTGTTCTTTCTCCAGTTCCTTTAGGTGCGAGGTTAGCTTGTATATTTGAGTTTTTTCCAATATTTTGAAGGAGGCTAGTATTGCGATGTATTTCCCTCTTAGGACCACTTTTGCTGTATCCCAAAGATTTTCAATGGTTGTATCTTCATTTTCATAAGTTTTCATGAATCTTTTTAATTCTTCTCTAATTTCCTCGTTGACCCATTCATCTTTTAGTAGGATGGTCTTTAACCTTCATGTGTTTGAGTTCTTCCAAATTTCTTCTTGTGATTGAGTTCCAGTTTCAAAGCATTGTGGTCTGAAAATGTGCAGGGGACAATCTCAATCTTTTGGTATCAGTTAAGACTGATTTGTGACCCAGAATGTGGTCTATTCTGGAAAAAGTTCCAATGCACTTGAGAGGAATGTGTATTCAGTTGCATTCGGATAGAAAGTTCTGTATACATCTATGAAATCTATTTGGTATTTTTAAGTTTGATTTTGTTTTGTTTTTAAATATTTTATTTATTTATTCATGAAAGACAGAGAGAGAGAGAGTGTGAGAGAAAGAGAGAGAGATATGCAGAGAGACAGGTAGAGGGAGAAGCTGGCTCCATGCAAGAAGCCCAATTTGGAACTCGATTCTGGGACTCTGGATCACGCCCTGAGCCAAAGGCAGACGCTTAACCACTGAACCACCCATATGAAATCTGTTTGGTCCAGTGTATCATTTAAGGACCTTGTTTCTTTGATGATGTTCTGCTTAGAAGATCTGTCATTTGCTGAAAGTGCCATGTTGAAATCTCTTACTCTTAATGTATTATTACCTAAGTATCTCTCCACTTTGGTTATTAATTGATTGATATATTTGGCAGCTCCCACATTAGGGACATAAATATTCATGATTGTTAAGTCTTCTTGTTGGATAGACCCTTTAAGTATGATATAGTGTCTCTTTTCATCTCTTATTGCAGTATTTGGTATACACTTTAATTTATCTGTTATGAAGTTTGCTACCCCAGCTTTCTTTTGAGGACCATTCAAATGGTAAATGATTCTCCACTTCATTTTCAGGCTGGAGGTTTCCTTAAGTCTAAAATGAGTCTCTTGTAGGCAGCATATAGATGGGTCTTGCTTTTTTATCTAGTCCAATACCCTGTGTCTTTTGATGGGATCATTTAGCCCATTCACCTTCAGAGTAACTATTGAAAGATATGAATTTAGTGCCATCATATTACCTATTCAGTCCCTGTTTTTGTGGATTTTTTCTTTGAGCTCGCTCTTGCTTTTACAGGTTCCCCTTTATTATTTCTTGCAGAGCCGATTTGGTTTTCACATATTCTTTCACTTTCTGCCTATCTGGAAGCTCTTTATCTCTCTTATTCTAAATGACAGCCTTACTGGAGAAACTACTCTTGGCTGCATATTCTTCTCATTTAGTACCCTGAATATATTGTGCCAGCCCTTTTTGGCCTGCCAGGTCTTTGTGGAGAGGTCTGCTGTTAATCTGGTATTTCTTCTAATCTCTTTCTGGTATTTCTTAACTTCATATAAGTTAAGAATCTCTTGTCTTGTGCTGCTTAAAAAAAATTCTCTTTATCTTTGGAATTTGCAAGTTTCACTATTAAATGTCGTGGTATTGAATGGTTTTTATTGAATTTTGGGGGGGTCCTCTCTATGTCTTGGATCTGAATGCCTGTTTCCCTCCTTAAATTAGGGAAGTTCTCAGCTATGATTTGTTCAAATATACATTGTGGTCCTCTCTCAGCCTCTTTTGCAATCCCAATTAGACACATATTCTTCCTTCTCAAGCTATCATTTATTTCCCTAAGGCTTTCCTTGTGGGCTCCTAATTGTTTTTCTCTTTTTTCCTCAGCTTTCCTGCTTACCATCACCAAGAAGTTTGTCTTCTAAGTCACTCACTCTCTCTTCCACCTCATTAACCCTAGCAGTTAGAACATCCTGTTTGGATTGTATCTCATTTAATCTATTATTAATTTTGGCCTGACTAGATCTTAATTCTGTAGTAATGACGTCTCTAGAGTCCTTTACATTTTTTTCCAGAATCACCAGTAACTTTATAATTGTACTTCTGAATTGAATTCCTGACATCATATTTAAATCCATATTCTGTAATTCTGTGGCAGAGAGTATCGTTTCTAGTTCTTTTTTTATGGTTAATTCTTCCTTCTAGTTATTTTGTCCAGTACAGAGTGGCTGTATGAGCAGGCTGCTCAAAAATATCAACCATAACCTAAGTAAAACACACCCTCGATGATTCCGAAGAGGTAAGAGACTAGAAAATAGAAGAACAGAATAAAATAAAACAAAAGGACTCCTAAAGTGAAAAACAAATTTTAAAACAAAGTAGTAAAAATAAAAAGCCAAAAACCAAAAACAAAGAAGAAGAAGAAGAAAAAAAAAAGAAAATAAAAGTAAAGAGGAAAAAAGGGTCATGGTGGTGGTTATGAAGAAGTGGTGGTTGAGAGAGAATGTACTCTCCCTGAAGGGACTAGATGGTGATCCTCTTGGTTTTGAGTGTATTTTGTTCTGTATGTTGGAAGACGGTCAATTCCAGATTTATAAAAACCAGCAACAAAGCCCCAACATTGACCACAGAAACATAAACAAGATAAGAGCAGGAAATGGGAAGGAAGAGAGAATAAAATCTCACAGAATAAATCAACAAGGTATTCCACTTGGTTCTGGGTATATGTTGGTTGTGTTTTCTAAGGTACTAACTTCCACCACTGTAAAACAAAATGAGGCAGAAAAACAAAAAACAAAACAAAACAAAAAAAACAAATACCCATATCATATATCTACCAAAATTAAATTGAATATGTTGAAGGGAATCCAGAAGTGAAAAATATATCTAAGTCATGCAATTGTAGAAATATGAAAGTGAAAAAGGAAAAAAAAAAAAACTAAAAATTAAGAGCTGGTAAAATATTGTTGTTAAGGTGGGAAAAGAGAAAAAATAATATTGGAAATATTTAGTCTGATAGAAAAATGAGTTGGAATGGAAAAAGAAGGAAAAAAAAAAGAAAAGAAAAAAGAAAAACCCTTTAGTTCTATATACTGTTTTCCCTCAGTACTGTTGCTTTCCAGCACTGCTTGGTCAATAATCTTGCTCTTCCTTTGTTCTTCCAGCTGGTTTTCTTGGGGAAGGTCGACTGTGCTGATTCTCAGGTGTGTGTACCTGGGGGAGATGCCCTGCCTCTTGCCTCATGCCAGGCTCAGTGGGAGCTGTTTACCCTGTGAGACCTCTGTTCCCTGGAGGCCCCGCCTCTCTCAGAAACACAGTGAAACAAAGAGGAAAAACAACAATGGTGGTGGCTGGGTTTCTAGTTCTAGAGTCCGCTCCCCACGAGTAACTAATCACAGTTTCCAAGTCCACACTGGCCAAGATCCCCTGGGGGCAGGTGTGGGTGCCCTGCTCTGCACAGCTTGGGGGTGCTCAGCTGCAGGAGAGTTCTCACTGTCCTGTGCCCTCCCTGCTTCCACCTGTCCCAGGGGGAGTACAGGATCACTGGCTTCGTCTGCTTGGGTGCCCTGGGATCTAGGACCATATGCCGCTGGAACCATGCTCCCAGGGACCACCTCTCCTGAAAGAAATAGGGCACAGCCACCTCCATCTGGAGCTGGCCCACCTAAAATACTGGCTTCTCCCAAATGCCCTGGAGGGCTGGGTGCTCCAGCTTTTTATGGATATCGGATCAGTTTGTGGTGAGTTTTCCCCTGGGTGCTCCTCCTCTTATAGTGACTCCGGGAATCTTGAGGCTTCACTGGCCCTCCTGTAATTCTGCCCAATTTCCTTGCTAAACACTTTTTCATCGGGGAAAACTCTGGCGTGGATTTTAAAGTTCCCACTTCTCCAGGGCTGGGCTTTCTTGCCCTGGAGGGCTTTTTGGCTCCACTTTATCCCTGCTAGTCAGGGTTACCCTCCCCCCCACTTTATTTATTTATTTATTTATTTATTTATTTATTTATTCACCTTCCTACCTTGTTAGAAGTGAAAATTTTTCTTTCTGTAGTGTTCTAGCTGTTCTCTTTACATCTGGTTGAATTCGTAGGTGTTCAGGTTGTTTTGAAAGTTATTTAGGGGGCAGCCCCAGTGGCGCAGCAGTTTGGCACCGCCTGCAGCCCAGGGCATGATCCTGGAGACCCGGGATCAAGTCCCACGTCGGGCTCCCTGCATGGAGCCTGCTTCTCCCTCTGCCTGTGTCTCTGCCTCTCTGTCTCTGTCTCTGTCTCTCTCTCTCTCTCTCTGTGTGTTGCTCATGAATAAATAATTAAAATCTTTAAAAAAAAAAAGTTATTAAGGTAAGTTTGTGGGACTAGGTGAGTTGAGGACCCCTACTCTTCCACCGTCTTGCCGCTCCCTCCATCTCTCCCAGTCTTGATAGAATGTCCTTATGTTAGAGATGAAGCTCCTAGCTTGAGCTCCTAGTCATCCCTCAAACTTTTATGATTGTTTAGGCTTCCTCTTTTGTTCTGAAAGTCTCCTAGTAGGTAAGAGTCTATTAAGAGGCATCAGTATCTATCAGGGAGAATTACAGTTAGCACTTTGATATAAGCTGATTAGAGGCTGTTCCTTCAAAGTATGTCACTAACACTTTCTAGAAAAAAACAGGGGATGGAAAAGTTTGCCTGTTCAGATATAAAACCACAAAAGTGTTACTCCTGCACCTATTAGAACTGCTTCTTGGTTTTCTACAGTCCTATGGGACTTTAATGCAAACCCTGTTGGTTATCAAAGCCAGTGATCAGAGGCCTATCTCTCAGATGGCAGGGACAAAGGTTTTGGTCCCAGACATATGTATAAGCTCCTTCTACTGATGCTGGCTGGAGACAAAAGGTGGGAAATATGCCATCCAGTCTTTGGGAAGGGCTGTAGCCAGGCTCTCAGTCTACAGCTTTTAAAGTATGCAAATAGAGCACTTTCAGGGAAATAGAGGGAGATGGATGTTTTTGTCTGCTCCTTCTGCACTGAACCTGGGCACATAGCCAAATAAAAACTGCCTCTTTGTTTGCTAGAGCTATATTGTGTAATATTGATTTGTAGATATGCAAATTATCTATTATCTATCCCTAAATATTAAAGAACCCTGTTAGTTACTAAACTTATTTGTAAAGTTGTAGGATACAAAATCAATGAACTATCAGAAAAAAAATGAAACCACAAATATGTAGAATAATAACCTGTGCTCATAGATCATTGAATTAATGTTGATAAAGTGTCTGCACTAACCAAGTCCATCTACAGACTCATGCAGTCCCTATCAAAAATTATCAAGGACATGCAAATCAAAAGCATAATGGGAGACCACCCAAAGCTGTTAGAATGGCTATTATCCAGAAAACAAGAAACAAGAAATGTTGTTGAGGATGTACAGGAAAAGAAACACTTGTGCACTTTTGGTGGGAATCTAAATTTGTGCAGCTCCTTTGGAAAACAGCAATGAGGTTCTTCAAAAAATTAAAAATAGAAATTCCATATTAGTCAATAATTCCTCTATTAGATATTTTAACCAGGAAAAATGAAAACACTAACTCCAAAAGATATTTGCACCCTTATGTTTATTGAAATATTGTTTAGAATAGCCAAGGCATGGAAGCAAGTTAAGTGTCCATCAATGAATGAATTTAAAAAAAATTATCTATACACACTTACACACACACACCCATTCACATACACACAATGGCATATTACACAGCCATAAAAAGTCTAAGATTGTATCATTTGTGACAACATGGATGGACCTAAAGATATTATGGTAAGTGAAAAAAGTCAGACTAAGACAAATACCATATAATTCCATTCATAAATGGAATCTACAACATGAATAAACAAACAAAAAGCATAATCAGAACTGTAAATACAGAGAACAAACTGATGGTTACCAAAAGGAAGAGGGTAGGAGGTTGGGCAAAATGAATGAGGGGAAAGAGATACAGGCCTCCAGTTATGGAATGAGTAAATCATGACAGTAAACAGCAGGGCATAAAGAATACTATGGTATTGTAATAGCAAAGTAATGGGACATATGGTAGCTATACTTGTGAATATAGCATAATGTATAAATTCCGCAAATCACTAAGTTGTACACCTGAAGCCAATGTGACATTGTGTGTCAACTATACTCAAAAAAATAAAAATAAAAATATAAATAAAATAAATAAATAAATGGTAAAAAGACAAGGGATAACAATCATTGAAAAAGGAATCCTCTTGTACTATTGGTGAGAAAGCGAAGTGGTGTAATTTCCAGGGAAAACGATACGGAAGTTCTTCAAAAATTTTAAAATAGAACTACATATGATCTAGCAATTACACTTCTGGTTATGATCAGAAGAAAACAAACTCAGTATCTCTACAGAAACTTGTACTGCCATGTTATTCCCAGTATTATTACAATAGCTAAAACGTGGAAACAACATGAAGTATCTTTACAGTGGATGAATGGATAAAGAAGATGTGGTATATATATTTATATACAATGGCTATTATTTGGTGGTGAAAAAGGAAATGCTGACATTTGCAGCACCATGGGTAGAACTTGCAGGAATTATGCTAAATAAAATAAATCAGACAGATAAAGACAAATGCTGTATGATCTTACTTTTGAAGATAAATACTGTATGGTCTTACTTTTATGTAGAGTCTTTAAAATAACAAAACTTGGGGATCCCTGGGCGGCTCAGTGGTTTGGCGCCTGCCTTTGGTCCAGGGCATGATCCTGGAATCCCGGGAATGAGTCCCACATCAGGCTCCCTGCGTGGAGCTTGCTTCTCCCTCTGCCTATGTCTCTGCTTCTCTCTCTCTCTCTCTCTCTCTCTCATGAATAAATAAATAAAATCTTTTTTAAAAAGTAACAAAACTCATAGATACAAAGAATATATTGGTGGTTGCCAGAAATGGGGATGAGGGGGCAAAATGGGTTAAGGTAGTCAAAAAGTACAAACTTTCAGCATAGAATAAATAAGTCTCAAGGATGTAACATACAGCATGATGAGTATAGTTAATCCTGAATTTTTGAAAATTGCTAAGAGTATAGATCTTAAAAATTCTTATCACAAGAAAAAATATGTGCGGTAATAGATATAACTTACTATGTTAATCATTTTGCAATATATACAGTTGACTCTTGCACAATGTGAAAAGGTTGGGGAGCTAAGTGCAGTAAAAAATGGATGTATAACTTATAATGTTTTATATGCTATATTATAGTAAAGTAACCTGGGAAAATTGTTATGAAAATCATAAGGAAGAGAAAAATATATTTACAGTATTGCTTTATCAAAAATATATGTATGTAAGTGGACCCATGTACTTCAAACCCTTTTTGTTCAATGGCCAACTCTGCATATATCAAATTATGTTGTATTTTTAAACCTAATACAGTGCTATATGTGGATTAAAAAGAGAATTAAAGTCATTTATGCATACATAAATAATACATATATGTGTGTATATATAATATATACATAAATAATAGATATGCATACATACATGTGTATGCATATATATAAATATAGATAGCACAGGGGCACCTGGGTGACTCAGTTGCTCAAGCATCTGCCTCTGGCTCAGGTCATAATATAAGGGTCCTGATATCAGGTCATGATATCAGGGTCCTGGGATTGAGCCTGGTGTCAGGTCTCTGCTTCTCCATTTTCTTCTACCTCTCCCAACTTCATGCTCTCTTTCATTCTCAAAGAAATAAATTTTTTTTAAAGGATTTTGTTTATTTATCCACGAGAGACACACACACATACACAGAGGCAGAGACACAGACAGAGGGAGAAGCAGGCTCCATGCAGGGGGCCCAATGTGGGACTTGATCCCGGGACTCCAGGATCATGTCCTGAGCTAAAGGCAGATGCTCAACCACTGGGCCACCCAAGTATCCCAGAAATAAAATCTTAAAAAAATAAATATATAAACCACATATACACATGCATATACACATATATATTAAATATTTAAACAAATTACTTCCAAAGTAAGAAAAAAAATCCTAGGAAAGTAATGTTCTCATTTGATGTCCAGAGCCCTGTCTTGCTCAAAAACATAGAACTAATTTAACTGATAGAGTTATGACTCAAACCAAGTTTTTTTTTTTTTTTTTTTTTTTCAAACCAAGGTTTTGTATCACAATGCTAGAGCAGTATTTCCCAGCCTGTGACCCAAGTAGCCGTGGATTCTGAAGCTACTAAGGGGAATTCCATAGATTAAAAAAAAGGAGAGCAGTATTCGTAGGCAATGAGTTTGAAGGGTTGAGAATTAAATTTAACTGAATTACATGAAGAATGTTTTCCCAGAATCTTTAAAAGTGACATATGTGCATCATGAAAATGCTTGTAGAAAAAATTTTGTAAACTTTTTAAACTTTTCCCAGAGAAATTGACATTTATTAACATTGTAGAAAACCCAGTTTCTATTAAACTCGGTTTTAGAAATGATGTTTTAGTGGAAAAATTTTGTGTCCCCTAAATTTGAAATTTCTATTTGCATGGGGTTCTCAAAGAAAACATCCAACACCCAAAATTAGTTTCCTAGTGAGTGTTGTGTGCCATTCTCCTTTAAAAATAAACATCTTATGTTTAAGAATCCTAGCAATGTCAAAGAGTACAAATAAAATTGAATGTTATCAATGTCAAAATAGTGCTTCAAAAGAGAGATAACAGTTGGAGAGGAGAACTGTCCCCCTAACCCTAGCCCACATTATGTAGGCTGATGATTAAAGAACATCCTGAGATTTATTGCAGTCATACTCATCATACAGAGTAGGTCAGTCAATTTTCTATATACTGTATAAAACTTGACCTGTGTCTGGGCTCTTGATGCTTTGTTCATGATATCTAGCTGAGTGAGCCAGAATATAGGAAAAAAGGAATTTTGATGAAACTATTCCAATTTTCTGCTTGAGGAAATGGGATAAGATTTAATTCATTCAATAAGTAGTAATTCCATCATTTATTCTAGTTATTCTACTAAGCATATCTTAAGAATTATCATGTGTTGTATTTCCTAATGGTGAGGAAATTATTTGAACTATCTCTCACATACATAAGCAACCATTGCATACCATTTACACTACTTATTTACAAATACAAAAGTTATTTATGGACTTTTTATAATAACAAGAAAAATCAAGAATTTTAGTAGTATAGATAGGAAAAAATCTCTCATTTGAAGCCAGGAAACTCAGGTTCAAGTTCTAAATGAGGTATGCACTGGCTATATGCCAACTTCTTTATGCCTTATTAGTTTCCTCTTTGGTGAAATGTGAAAATAACACCTGCCCTGAAGCACCAAAAAGATGTTTTGGAAATTAAATACAATATATTTCAGGCAAAGTTTAAAGTGCTAAAACATTTTCAATGCTATTAAATATACTTTTAACTTAGAATTTCTTTTATGATGTCACAACTGAGAAATTTTAACTTACCTCAAGTGAACAAAATATACTTTATATATTCTGTATCTATTCTTATCCACTTAGGTGACATTAAAGTTCATAAAATGGAAAATGAATCTTGATTACAATAAATCTTGAAATAGTTGTTAAGCAATTTTTATAGATGTATTTTAGCATAAATATGGATTTTTTTGTTTTACTGTTTCATTTTTTAAAATTCCAGTCCAATGATATTTTTATCATTTGACAAGTCTGATGACAAAGTTTTTTGTCTTCCTTGCCTGAGCAGCTATCCATCTGGAAAAGAATTATTTTTTAAATCACTGTTTAATCCTGAATCATTCAACAGTGGGTTCCAAATTATAGACATCTCATGTGGAGTAAGTTATTTTCTAGGTATTGGAATTTCCTTTCAAAGTACAATTTTCATGCCAGATTCAAAATCCAATCTACTGAAAAAACAGCCATTGCCAACAAACAAAACAAGACATTTGTATAAAATCATATGTTATTTTTAAATGAAATTTGAAGTTAAATAACCTCCAGGCAACATTTCCTCAACACCAGCTATGTATAATATGTATGTAAAAATCTATCAGATTATCCCAATAGGTACTTGTGTGTACGTGTGTGTGTGTGTGTGTGTGTGTGACCAGAAAAGTTGTAATGTAGAATATAATGTATTCTATAGTTGAAAGCAATCTTGAAATATGTGAACTGGAAATGCCTTCAAAGCTTTGAAAGACTATGAATTTCCCTCTACTGTCTCCCTCAAACTGAAAGTCCCCAGTCTTCTTGTGGAATAAAAGTAATTGGGACTACCTACAAAACAGGGATTGTAAAGGATTTAGGCAAAAATGTAGCTTTTACAATGTATTTTCCATATGAATTACTTCTCTTAGAAGAGTGATACAGAGGAGAATGGAACCTGAGGACCAATAGGTAGGAATCATGACATTTGGGGACTTAGGAAAGAGAGTGATCTTCTATATAACCTCCTCTCTGGCTCTTGTGTGTCAGAAAAAAATTGCTAAGATGGTTTCATTTAACCAATTGATTTTATATTGTTCCTTGAGGCTGATTTTGTAAAGTTTCTTTGATATTTTGTGGTTGTACAGTTTTATGAGTACCATATATGCCACGAACCTCAGAAATGGCATATCATTTCAACAAGCATTTTTTTCCTAGAATTAAGATGAAGCTAAGTTACTCCAGAACTCTTTTAACATTGCACTCTGGTTTGGTCACCAGACTACCTAACTTGACTACTAGTTCAGTGTAATATTATCCTGAGTACTTTTATTATAGATCTTCATTATTTAAATATATTTGAACAAATAATCTATGACTTGTATGTAGTACAGAACTTTCAGTTATCTGCCTACTAAATGAAAAGCTTGGCAATTCATCTCTAAGCACAGTGAAATTACTCTTCAGAAAGCGCTAATTACAAGCATTGGGATTGATACTCCAATGAGAGAACATTATTTTTATACCAGGATACTAAGCAATTAAAAAAATCTAAAACCTCACTATTGTATGAGAAAAGCCCATAACTGTACAATGAACATCAGAAAACATTGGCAGGGCAGAATGAACAGCAGTGCCAGTGTCTGGTGTATTCTGGTGCATGTAATATGTTCTTTACCTAAAAGCATGAAGAACGTGGTATTGAAAAAGGCCTAATTTTCATTTCGGTCCTTGGGAAAATAACAGGGATGCTGTTGATTTCCAGATTTTAGAAAATTTCCTTTAGAATCAAGTCCATTTTCCCACATTCTATATCTTTTTAAAGAAATTGTAGCAAAGCATGTGGTATCCACAATGGATACAATTCCCTTTATTATAAGTAAAATCACTCCCACTGAGATCTTAAAGACACTTCAGCACTTTTCCTTTCCATGAGAGAGCAGTAATTGCTCATCTTAAACCCCACCGACTGCCATTGAAGCCAAGAAGACAGTCTCTAGATACAACCCACAATGCTTTCAACCCGAGTTGAACGCTTCAAAAGATGATATGAATTTCACAAATACATTATTGTAGTTGGTGTTGAGAAGCAAAAATTTTACACAAAAGACTGAAAAGGGAATCATTTTTACCTCAAGTAGGAAACTATTATTATCTCTATCCAGGATTCCAATTAAAGTATATCCAAGAGAAAACAAGACTGGTAAGGATAGTAATAAACATTTTGATTAGTTTTGTATATTGAGCTGCATGTTGAATGAGTAAAAATGATGAACCTGAGCAACATTCTATAAATTCTATATCCTACATTTTTATAATTTGAAAGTTATTATTTTTTTCTTTTTTTAAAGATTTTATTTATTTATTCGAGAGAGAGAGAGAGAGACAGAGACACAGGCAGAGGGAGAAGCAAGCTCCATGGAGGAAGCCCAATGTGGGACTCAATCCCAGGGCTATGGGATCATGCTCTGAGCCAAAGACAGATGCTCAACCACTGAGCCACCCAGGCGTCCCAGAAAGTTATTTTCAACATTAGTCAATATAAGTAAAATGGAGCTATGAGAATTAGCTATGACCTTAAGCTGATAATATTAAATTATTTTATCCTTAAGTACCTGGGGGCAATGTGTAGCTTTGCATTTTACATTAGTTAAATAAATGATGAGGGATAAAGCACAAAATAGTGGACACTACCTAACCTTTATCTGCTTCCTATGACCATTCCTAACCAATTATCAAATAGTGAGTACATAAACTAGGCACACTAAAAAGTCTTTATAGGTGGGTAATAACAATATCAGCAATCATAATTATAAACAACTATAGCAATGATGCTTCTTTACTAAGAGGCAAACCTTTGTGATGTATTAGCCATCTCATTTAATCCCCTCAAAACCCAGCAAGAACATATAACTAACCACATTTTACACATAAAATCATTAGGTTAAATATATTCTCACATTGAGGTAACTAGTAAGTGATTGAAGATTAGACCCTGAGCCTCTTTTACTATAATTTATTTTTTATCCAAGTTCATCAAGCTGATTTTCAAAAAAGAATAGCATTTGTATCAAAGCACACAATGTATTTTCCTAATTAAGTTGTTGATTACAGAACTCTGCAAGGTAAGCAATAATAATTATTCCTATTTAGAAATAATACAAGAGAGATTTGAAGAGGTTAAGCTGGTTTCCAAACCACAAAACTGGCAATAGCTGAGATAAGATTTATACTCAGGATTTCCAATTTCAAATATAATGTTGTTTCAAATATTCCACCATGGGGAATGCTTCAGAACAGTGGTTCTCAACTTTTCTTTAATACAGCTGTTATTTCAAAAATCTGGAGCCCACCATGGCAGAAATAAAAGATACAAGTTTTCCAAGAATAGATTTTATATACTTGCTGACATTTTAATAGTATATTTAGTACTTATGATAGGATTTTCTGAATTACAGATCACAATAATATTGGGATGTGTTGAATGTTACAACTTTAAAGTATAAGCAAATATACAGTTCATTATTTGCTTAGCTAGAAATAATACTATTAAGCTCACATTTTTAACTATGTTAATATAAATAACAAAAAATGGGTATTAGACATCTCACTTGCATTGTTATAGTAGCATAGTTCCCAATAATTGCATGTTACTATAGATGGGTCACTATAGTGCATACCTTCTGTACTTATTGTTTAATTCTATAAATAACTTAGTATACTAGGATATTGATATCCCCAATTTCACAAGAAGAATGTGATAATACAAAAAATATTTTTGTTTCATAATGTTAAATAAGTGGCTAAATCAGTTTGAACTGATGATCTTAACCATCATATTATACTGTTTAGGCCAAAAGAGACATTATTAGGCAAGTACTTCACTAGCACATATTTGAAAGTGTAATAGCTGAAACTGAGTGTAACTTTCAAAGGAAAAGTGGGTAGCCCTTTTACAAGAGTTTAATTTTAGCTTTGCTGAACAGACACAAGCAGAAAAAGCAGTGGGGAATCTTGGAGTATGACAATCCATTCATGAAATCTAATGGTTGATAATTCAGTGTGTGCTTGTCTGCAGAATATGACTCTGATCATAATTCCCAACCCAGCTTGCTTGGCTCTTTATTAATTTTCAGTTAACAATTTCCTTTCTCTCCTACGATCATATTCTCCAATATTCCCCATATTAAAGTAACTTTACTTTTCTTGATATATTTTCTATCACAATAAGTTTAGCTGCTATTTTTACAGCAAATATCTCATCACATAGACATTTTGGACTAGAGAAATATTTTTCCAAGTACAAAATTCTTCTCATGATGCTAAAAAAAATCAATGGTGAACTATGAATGAATTAATAGAAATCTGTCTTGTAACTCACTTTGCTATAGTCACTATACAAAAAATACTTGAAATTTAAGTTTTCAAAATTTTCACACACACAAATCATTGTTGAAAAGCATTTTCCTTTTCTAATTGTGTAAATTCAAATTCTCTATAACTTCCCATGCCATGCCATTATACTGGATTCATTTTTTAGAAGGATTCTGATACTCAAATGAGATATTAATCAAATAAAATTACATATTTTGAAGAAGTCATATTTTGAAGTAATACAATGAAATTTTACACTTAGTATATATATATTTTAAAAGGTATATGTTTATTTTACCAAGTATTGTGAGCTAAAATATGTGGGTACACCTTAAAGTTTTATTTTTCAAATTACTCCATATATTGCCCCATACCTACATTTTGCAGTTATTCCAACTACTGTACTTCACTAATATAAATTCTAATCAAACTATTTACCATTATTTATTCGTTAAAGGTGGCTAATTATTATTATTAATTAATATTGTTAACATAATTGATAGTGGATGCTTAGAGTGCTATGTTAAGAAGAACTATGAGGGGGTAGCCCCGGTGGCTCAGCGGTTTAGCGCTGACTTCAGCCCAGGGCCTGATCCTGGAGACCTGGGATTGAGTCCCACGTCATGCTTCCCAGCATGGAGCCTGCTTCTCCTGATGCTTGTGTCTCTGCTTCTCTCTCTCTTTCTCTCTGTGTCTCTCATGAATAAATAAATAAAATCTTAAAAAAAAGAAGGACTATGAGATGGCATCCAGTTAAGATTATTGTGACAGATTAATGATATTGTATAAGAGCACAGAACAAGAAAGGCATAGCAATTGTTACTCATTCCTGCAAATGAGAACTTGAAAATTTTGTCTGCAAACTCTATTCCCATTCCACTTCTGTTGAGTGGTCAAAAATTAACCAACTAAAAAAGATCAGTTTAAATTCAATGCCCATGATGAGGCATAATTTTGATCTGGACTTACTATAGCATGTGATAATTTTACTTTTTGCTACTATTTTTATGTTTTCTATTTTTTAACCCAATGAAAACATTCTTCCACACTGCCTATTCAAGGAACCCAGTATAGTTGAATAATTAAAGGTAAAAAGGCAGAAGGTCTATAATCAGAAGGGAATTAAAATGGTTCATTAGGAAAATAGCAATTAATCATAAAAGAAGGCACTGATGGAAGAATTAAAGAAAAAATGTTATATAGAAAAAGCACAATGGCACAGATAATCCCTTTCTTTAATAATTCTTAATATAAATAGATTAAGCTCTTCAATCAAAAGACAGAGATTGGAAGAATAGAGCTGAGGATCCAACCATATGCTTTCTAAATGAGATTGACTTGATTATGAAATAAAAAGTTTTAAAAGATGCAAAAAGATATTCCATACAAACAATATAAAATGAGATCTAGATGGCTATAATATCATCATAGAAACTAGATTTTTAAAAGTTGTATTAAGAAGCAAGGATGAACATTATATATTACAAAGGGTCACCCAGGAAGATATATTATAAAGGTAAACATACTCAAAAAAAATAAGAGCCCCCCAAATACATAAAGCAAAATCTGCCAGAATTGAAGGGAGAAATAGTTCTACAGTGATGGTTTGACACTTAGACACCAAACTTTTCAATAATAGAACAGCTAAACAGAAGGTTAATAAGGATATGGAAAAGTTTAACATCTTTATAAACCTATTTAGACCTAACAGACCTACAGGACAGTCCACTTGACATCAGCAGGAAATGCATTCTTCTCAGATTCATGTAGAATAATATCAGTGATAGACCATAATGTAAATCTCATGTAGAATAATATCAGTGATAGACCATAATGTAAATCTCAATAAATTTTAAAATATTGAAATCAAAGTATCTTCTTCACAATGAGATCACAGTTGAAATAATAACAGAAAAAAACTGAAAAATCAACAATTATGTGGAAATCAAACATCATACAACGTGCCAAAAAGGAAATTATAGCAAACTATGAACAAAATGAGAAATTGAACAATATAGAAATAATTTTAAAAAGAGAAATTCTGGAGATGAATTATACAGTGAATGGAATGAAAAGTGTTATGTAGAGCTTCAGCAGCATACATGGTCAACTAGAAGAAAGAATCTGAACTCAGCAAGATCATGTGAAATCATCTACTTAAAGGTGAAAACAGAAAAAAAGAATGAAAAGTGAAGAAAGTGTACATTAATATTGGGACTCTCTCAAGTGAAGCAGTATTCACCATCCTAGGAATCCCAGTTGGAGAAGAGAGAGAGGGAAAGGGGCAGAAAGATTATTTAATTAAATAATGGCTAAAAATTTACCAATCTTGAAGGTGCCATGAACTCCAAGTTCAGGCAGTTCATGAAACTCAAATAGAATCAGTCCAAGGAAGAAAACATGAGGTGACATTAAACTACTATTGGCAAAAGGCTATGATTGGATTTCTTGGGAGAAACTATGTAGGCCAGGAAAGATTGAGATTTTGTATTTAAAATAATAATTGGAGAAAAAAAATCCCTGCAAACCAAGAATATTATACGTAGCAAAATTACCTTTTAAAAATGAAGCTGAGATAGTCTTCCTCAGACAAAAAACAACAGGGATTCATTGTCAGTACACCTGACTTATATAAATGCTTAAGAAAATTCTTAAATCGAAAAGAAAACAGGGTAAGTACCAATGCAAAAAAAAATCTAAAAGTATAGTAAAGGTAAATGTGTAGAAAAATACAAAATAATGAAACATTGTAATGGTAATGCATATATTACTTAATCATAAGTTAAAATGAAAATTTGCTAATGGATACACAATATGCAAAGAAATAACACTTACTAAAAAGTGGAAGGGCAGTCTAGAAGTGTAGAGTTTTTATAAGCTATGGAAAAGTATTATGCTATTGTTTTATTGATGGTTGACATCAGCATCAAGGTGATGTGAATCTTTCCTGTTTTCTCTCTAACAACAAATTAGACATCCATAATTGAATCAAAATGTTGATGCAAATTGTGTTAGACACCCAGGGGTGTTCTATCACCTGTGTATCTGGCAATGGGCAGATACGACCTTATTGGGTGCTATGAGGAAGTCAGTGAGCCTGTCCCACCCCACTGGGCACAATCAGGAAAAGGGAAAACTTGAGAGTGCAAAATTGCATGGATGCTCATGGGTGAGCTCCAGCCTAGCTGAAGGAAGAACCTAACACACCATCTGAATAGGATAGAGGATATGTTTAGACATAGAGAAGAGAGAAAACATGCCAAGGTGGTCCACTTACTAGGATGGCATTGCATTGGTTTTTTTTTTTAATTTATTTTTTATTGGTGTTCAATTTACTAACATACAGAATAACCCCCAGTGCCCGTCACCCATTCACTCCCACCCCCCGCCCTCCTCCCCTTCTACCACCCCTAGTTCGTTTCCCAGAGTTAGCAGTCTTTACGTTCTGTCTCCCTTTCTGATATTTCCCACACATTTCTTCTCCCTTCCCTTCTATTCCCTTTCACTATTATTTATATTCCCCAAATGAATGAGAACATATAATGTTTGTCTTTCTCCGACTGACTTACTTCACTCAGCATAATACCCTCCAGTTCCATCCACGTTGAAGCAAATGCTGGGTATTTGTCATGCTATCAGTATCAGCAACTGTTCTACATCCAAGTTGGAAAGCAAAAATAGTGAGCGTCTGTCTGGCTGCCCCAGTTGTATGGATTATGGTAGGGGAAACTAATTTTTACTCCAGTAGTACTGAATTTCAGAGGAGGAGCTTCCATAATTTGGGTGAATAGGATAATGAAGGTGGCAGGTAAGAATATAAAAGGGCATTGTAAGAAAACACTTCCTGATGTCTACTCTTGAACTTCAGTAGAAGTTTCACCCACAAACTTTGCAGACTGTTCCAATTGAGAATATGCCCAGCAAGGCTATGGGTACCCATAGAGCTCCAGGTGGTAAGCCCATACCTCCTCCTCCCTGACTTCCTGTGGCTCCTTATGCATGCTTATGAGTAGTAGTAGAGACTACAAATGAGTTAGTGTTATTTCCTGGAGCCAAAAAGAAAGTTTTGTAATAATCAGATTGTTGAATTGTAAGAACCAAAAAAAAAAAAAAAAAAAGACATAAAACATTAATTAAGGAGGGTGTTTTCTGCTTCAAATGTGAAAGCAAAAGGCATACCTTCAAACAGTGTGAGAAATTAAATAAATATAGTCATATAGTCTACAAAAAAATCATAATTCCCTAGCACCTGAATACAAACCCACAGAATATTGTGATTTGACTAATAAAAAATTCAAAATAGCTGTCATAAAGAAATCCAAGGATATATAAGAAAACACTAAAAGGCAATTCAATGAACTGAGGAATGACATTAATGAATAGAGGTTTATTACCAAAGAGATTGAAATTGCAAAAAAGAACCAAACAAATTCTGAAGCTGAAGAATTCAATGAATTAGATGACAACAACCGAGAGTACCAGTAACAAGGATGACCAGGTGAAAGAAAGCATAAGTTTCAGAGGACAGGAATATAGAAATAATTCAGTTATAAGGAGAGAAAACTAAGATTTTTAAAAAGTAAAGAAACTCTATTAGAGCTATTGGATTTGATCAGAGAGACAAACATTAGAATAATTTGTGTACCAAAAGTAGAAAGTGAAGAGTACAGAAACTTGATTTAAAGAAGTAACAGCTGAGAACTTCTCAAATTTGGGAAAGTAATTGGAAATAGAAGTCCATGAAGCTAATAGGACATCCTATTATCTTACTGCAAAAAGACCTCCAACATACATTATGATGAAGCTATCAAAGATAGATGATAAAAAATAAAGGCAGCTGGGAGAGGAGAAGAGAATATTCTTAAAAGGAAGAACATTAAACTATTACTGAATTTCCTAGCAGGAAACTCTGTAGGTCAAGAGAGAAAGGAGTGGCATGTTCAAAATATTGAGATAAAAATTGCCAGCCAGTAATACTTTATCTGGAAAAGTTCTCCTTCAAATAAATGTGTGGGAGAAATAGAAGCTTTCCTAGACAAAAGTGGTAAATTTTCTTTGCCCACCTTGGCTCCAGCTACCTCATCATTGTATCTTTTTTATGGGACACTCCAGGACACTTTGTCTTGTACCCATTTCAGCTTCTTTTCTCTCCCATTTCAGCTTCTTACCAGGGTGCTCTCTACACAGGGAACCATGAAACCCCTGACTTGCAGCCATTTCACCATTTCAGCTTCAGCTCTCCTGCTAGGGCAAGCTCTCATGAAGAGTCACAAGATTGTCTCAGCCATGTCCACTTCAGTTCTGGCCATCTTAGCAGGGCAGTTCTAGCGGAGTACTCCCCACACCCATGATAGCTTCAGCTTCAGCCAGACAATCAAAATCCCAAGCACATATAGTCTACTAAGGGGACAACTATATTCAAGATCATTTCTAATTAAGGAGAAGTAGATGTTTCACCTAATTCATGGATAGAAGCACAAAGTGAAGCAAAATGAGGAGACAGGAATATTCTCCAAGCAAAAGAATACACCCAAATCTCAGAAAAGGAACCAAATACAATAGATGTAAACAATATGCCTGATAAAAATTCAAAGAAAGGTTTATAAAATTGCTCAACAGCTTGGAGAGAAGAGTGGAAGAATTCAGTGAGAACTTAAAGAGTGAAAAAAAAATATAAAGAACCATTGAGAGTTGAAGAATGCAATAATTAAAGTGCAAAATACAGTAACCAGAATCCACAGTAGATTAAAAGATACAAAAGAATGGGTGAACGACCTGAAAGACATGGCAATGGAAAGCACCCAGGCTGAGCAGCATTAAGAAACAATGATTTTTAAAATGAGGATATGTTAAGGGATTTCTTGGACAACATCAAGAGAACATTCACTTTACAGGGGGCTCAGAAGAATAAGGAGAAAAAGAGGCAGAAAGATTACTTGAAGAAATAATAACTTCCCTGAGGAAGTTAAGAAAACTTAACCTGCTGAAGAAGGTATCCAAGTTTAGGAAGTACAAATTGATCCAAACAAGATGAACAAAAAGAGGTCTGCAAATAAAAAGAAAATAAAAGCAGCAAGAGAGAAGAAAATAGTTATATACAAAGGAAACGACATTAAGCTATCAGATGACTTTTCAGCAGAAATTTTGCAGGCCAGAAGAGTATCATGATATATTCAAAGTGCTGAAAATAAAATACCTATAACAAGGAATATCCTACTTGTCAAGGCTAATTTCAAAATAGAAAAAAAGATAGAGTTCCAAGACAAACAGAAGTTAAAGTTTATCTCTACTAACCTAGCCTATAAGAAATTTTAAACAGGCTTCTTTAATCCGAAAGAAGAGGCCACAATTCAAAATAAGAAAATTATGAATGAAAAGGGGTAAAGATATGACAATATTTACATAAAATGTGAAGAAATAAGTAAAAAAGAAATATTTTTAGAAAGTGTTCAAACTTAAATGACCCTCAACTTAATATAAATTGCTAAATACAATGTATTTTAGTAACAAATCTCATGGTAATCACTAAAAAACAAAACAAAACAAAACAATCCCAAACCCTATAATAGATACACAAAAAAATAAAGTATTCCAAACATAAATCTAAAGACAGTTATCATAAAAAGGATGTTCAGTAGAAAAGAACACAACAAAATTAACCAGAAAGCATTTTTAAAATAGCAATTATTACATACCAATGAATCCCATAAATACCTACTTAAAAAGAAAATTGTCTAAATGCTTCAATGAGAAGATATAGGGTGACAGAATGGATACATATAAAGACGCATTATATATGCTGCTTACACAAATCCCTTCAGACCTAAAGACATATTCAAATTGAAAGTGAAATATAGAAAAAAATACCATGAAAATAGTAATACAGACCTACTTCAAGAAGCAAGAGAAGTCTCAAATACACAGCCTAATCTTACAGCTAATGGAGCTGGAAAGGGAATAGCAAATAAAGCCTAAAGCTAGCAGAAAAGGGAAATAATAAAAATTAGAGCAGAAATAAATGATATAGAAAGAAACAAAAAACAAGAACAGATCAATTAAACTAAGAGTTGGTTCTTTGAAAAAAATTTAAAAATTGATAAACACCTAGCCAGACTTATCAAGAAGAGAAAGGAGCCAAATTAAAAAACTACAAGTGAAAGAGAAATCATACCCAACACCACAGAAATATAAACAATTATAAGAGGATATTATGAAAAACTATATGCCAACAAATTGGGCAATCTGAAAGAATTGGATAAATTCATAGAAACATACAAACTGCCAAAACTGAAACAGGAGCAAATAGAAAATTTGAACAGACCCATAACTAGCAAATAAATTGAATAAGTAATACAAAATCTCCCAACAAGCAAAAGCCCAGGGTTTCCCATAGAAATTCTATCAGACATTTAAAGAAGAGTTAATACCTATTCTCAAACTGTTCCCAAAAAATACAAATGAAAGGAAAACTTCCAAACTCATAGTATGAGAGCAGCATTACTTTGATTCTAAAACCAAAGACTCCACTAAAATGGATATTACAGGCCAATATTCCTGATGAACATGGATGCAAAAATTATCAACAAGATACTAGCAAATCAAATCCAACAGTACATTAAAAGAATTATTCACTGTGATCAAGTGGGATTTATTCCCAAGATAAAAGAATGGCTCAATATTCACCAATCAATCAACATGATATACTACATTAATAAAAGAAAGGAAAAGAACCATATGATATTCTCAATAGAAGCAGAAAAATAGTTGACAAAATAAAGCATCCATATGATAAAAATCCTCAACAAAGTATAAATAGAGGGAACACACTTCAGCATTATAAAGGACATGTATGAAAGACCCACAGCTAATATCACCCTCAATGGGCAAAAACTGAGTTTTTCTCTACTGTCATGATGAAGACAGGGATGTCAACTCTCACCATTGTTGTTTGGACAGAGTACTAAAAGTTCTAGCCTCAACAATCAGACAACAAAAAGAAATAAAAGGCATCTGATCAGCAAGGAAGAAATCACACTTACACCCTTCACAGACAACATGATACCATATGTAAAAAACTTGAAATACTCCAAAAATAAAAAAGGGCTAGAACTGATATACAAACTCAGCAAAGTTACACAATACAAAATCAATGTACAAAAATTGGTTGCATTTCTATACCCCAAAAATTAAAAAAAAGCAGAAAAAGAAATTAAGGTGTTGATTCCATTTACAACTGCACCAAACACCATACGATACATAGAGATAAACCTAACCAAAGAGATAAAAAATCTGTACTCTTCAAAGTATAGAACACTTATGAAAGAAATTGAAGATGACACAAAGAAATGGAAAACCATCCCATGCTTATGGAACAGAAGAATAAATACTGTTAAATTGTCTATACTACCCAAAGCAATTTACACATTTAGTGCAATCCCTATCAAAATATCACTAGCATTTTGCACAGAGCTAGAACAAACCAAAAATGTGTATGGAACCAAAAAAGACCCTGAATAGCCAAAGAAATCTTGAAAAACAAGCTGGAGGCATCACAATTCTGATTCTCAAGCAATATTACAAGGCTATACTCATCAAGACAGTATGGTACTGGCAAAAAAACCCAAACATATAGATCAATGAGACAGAATAAAAAACCCATAAATGAACTCACAACTATATGATCAACTGATCTTTGACAAAACAAGAAAGAATATCCAATGGGAAAAAGACAGTCTCTTTAACAAATTGTGTAGGGAAAACTGAATAGGAATATGCAGAAGAATGAAGCTAGACCACTTTCTTACACCATACACAAAAATAAATTTAATATGTGTAAAAAACCTAAAGGTGAAATAAAAAACCATCAAAATCCTAGGAGAACACAGGCAGCAAGTAACCTCTTTGACCTCAGCTGTAGCAATTCTTACAAGACATGTCTGCTGAGGCAGGGGAAATAAAAGCAAAAATGAACTATTGGGACTTCCAAGATAAAAAGCCAATGAATTAATCAACTAAACTAAAAAGCTGTCTATGGAGTGGGAGGAGATATTTATAAATAGCATATTTGATAAAAGGTCAGTATCCAAAATCTATAAAAAAAAAAACCTTATCAAACTCAACATCCCAAAGCCAAATAATCAAGGTAAGAATGGTCAGAAAATGTGAATAGATATTTTTCCAAAAAAGACTGATTCAGATGATCAGCAGATACATAAAAAGATGCACAACATCACTCTTTATCAGGGAAATATAAATCAAAACCACGACGAGATACCACTTCATACCTATCAGAATGGCTAAAATTAACAACAAAGGAACAATGGATACTATCAAGGATATGGAAAAAGGGAAACCCTCTTACACTGTTGGTGGGAATGCAAAGTGGTGCAGCTACTCTGAAAAACATTTTGGAGGTTCCTTAAACTGCTAAAAAAAATTACTCTAAGACCCAGCAGTTGCACAACTAGGTATTTACATAAAGGATTCAAAAATAAATATTCAAAGGTGTATACATACCCCAATGTTTATAGTAGTATTATCAATAATAGCCAAATTATACAAAGAGCCCAAATGTGCATCCATAGATGAATGGATAAAGAAGATGTGGTGTATATATATACACAATAGAATATATTCAGGCATCACAAAATGAAATCATATCATTTGCAATGCTGTGGATGGAGCTGGAGTATATTGTGCCAACCTTGACAAAGACAAATACCATACTATTTCAATCACACATGTAATTTAAGAAACAAAACTGGTGAACATAGGGGAAGGTGGAAAAAAAAGAGGGAAGGAAACTGTAAAAGACTCACAACTATAGAGAACAAACTGAAAGTTGATTGAGGGAGGTGGGTGGGCTAAGATGATGAGTATTAAAGGGGGCACTTGTGTTGAACACTGGGTGTTATAAGTTAATGATGAATCACTAAATTCTACTCCTGAAACCAATATTACACTATATTTTAACTAGCAAGAATTTAATGAAAATTTGAAAATAAAATATAAAAAAAAGAAAGGATTTGAAGAAATAAAAGGAGAAGCAAGAGAGGTAACAACGGACAACACAGAAATACAAAGGAATATAAAAGACTACTACTAAAAAATTATATGCTAAGAAATTGGACAACCTAGAAGAAATGGATACATTCTAAGAAACATACTTCCAACCTCTTTCAAAACTAAATCAAAAAGAAATAAAAAATCTGAACAAACCAATTAACAAAATTGAATCAGTAGTTGAAAAACTTCCAACAATAAAAGTCTGGGACCTGATGAATTCACAGGTGAATTCCACCAAACACTTCAAAAACAGTCAATTCTTATTGTTTTCAACTGTTCCCAAAAAAGAGGAAGGAAGTCTTTCAAATACATTTTACAAAGCTAATGTTACATTGATATCGAAACCAGACAAAGATACTACAAAAAGAAAACTACAGGCCAGGATCCATGATAAATATAGATGAAAAACCTCAACCAAATACTAACAAAAAGTATTCAAGAGTACATTAAAAGTTCATTTATTATGAACAAGAGGGATTTATTTCAATGAGACAAGAATGTTTCAATATACACAAGTCAGTCAATGTGATACACTACAATAACAAAAATGAAAGATCAAAATCATATGATCATTTCAATTGATGAAGAAAAAACATTTAACACTATTCATGATAAAAACTCTCAATAAAGTGGGTTTATAGGGAACATACCTCAACATAATAAAGGCCTTGTATAAAAACAACCCACAACTAACATCTTTTTCAGTGGTGAATAACTGAGAACTTTTCCTAGAAGATAAGGACCAAAACAAGATTGTCTACTCTTACCACTTTTATTCCACATAGTACTAGAATTACTAGATGTAGTAATAAGAGAGAGACATTGAAGTCATCCAAATTGATAAGGAAGAAGTTAAACTGTCATTATTTACAAATGATGTGATGCTATACTCAGAAACCTTAAGAATCCACCCAAACTATTAGAAGTAGAAATGAATTCAATAAAGTTGCATAATACAATATTAATACATAGAAATCAATTATGTTTCTACAAACTAATAATGAAGAAGAAAAAAGAGAGCTTAAGAAAACAATCCCACTTACAATTACACCAAAAAAGAATAAAATACCTAGAAACAAACATAACCAAGAAGGTGAAAGATCTAGCATTTTTCATCAACCTAGAACAAATAATCCTAAAATTTGCATGGAACTACATGCATGCACGCACACACACAGACATACCACCCAAATAGATTAAGCAAACACTAATAGATGTGAAGAGAGAAATAGACTACTACTACTACTAATAATAATAATAATAATAGGAGGAGGAGGCTTTAACACCCCAATGTCATCAATGGATAGATAATCCAGATGGAAAATCAAGGAAATGTTGCCATTGAACCGTACTTTAGAACAAATGGGCTTAATAAAAATATATAAACAGTTTATCTAACATCAGCAGAATAGATATGCTTTTCAAGTATTTGTGGAACATTCTCTAGGATTGATCATATAGGACACAAAACAAGCCTTAGCAAATTTAAGATTTGAAATCATACCTAGTAGCATTTCAGGCACAATTAGAATCTAAAAATCATCAAAATGGACAGCTGGAAACCTACAAATATGTGGAAACTAAACAACATATTTCTGCAAAACCAAGGAGTCATAATAAAATCAAAAGTGAAAAAGACTAATAATGAATGAAGAGATTGAGTCAATAATCAAAACCTCCCAACACAGAAAACTCCAGGACCAGAAAGTTTCACTCACCAAGTCTACCAAATACTCAAAGAAGAGTTAATGCTAATTTACATCAATATTTCCAAAAACATGAAGAGGAGAAAATATTTCCAAAGTCATTCTGTGAGGCCACAATTTTTCTGATACCAGCTAGATAAGGGCACTATAAGAAAACTATAAACAATACCCTTGATAAATATAGATGCAAGCATTTTCACAAAACATTAGCAAACCAAATTCAATAGCACATTAAAAGAATTGAATACCATAACCAAGAGGAATTTATCCTTGAGATGTTAAATGGCTAAAAATATGCAAATCAATAAATGAAATACATCACATTAATAAGAAGAAAATATGAAATCACCTGATTATTTCAACAGATGCAGGAAAAATATTTGAAATAAAAACCTTTCATGATAAATACACTCAGTATAGTGGGTATAGAAGGAACATACTTTAACATAGTAAAGATCATATATGACAAACCCACAGCTAACATTGTAGTCAATCTAGAAAAAAATGAAAGTTTTTCTTATAAGATTAGGAATTAGGCAATGATGCCCACTCCCACCGCTCCTTTTCAATATGGTACTGGAAATCTTAGCCAGAGCAATTAGGCAAGACAAAGAAATCAGGGGTACTCAGGTCAGAAAGGAAGAAGTAAAGCTGTCTTTTTTGTATGAAATGAAAAGAAAATCCTAAAGGTTCCATCAAAAATTTTTATAACTAACATACTGTTCCAGCAAAGTTGCAAGATTGATAATTAATATACAAAAATTAGTTGTGTTTCTATTGTTCAGGAACTATTTGAAAAAATTAAGAAAAAAAATCCCATTCAAATAGTAACTATAAAATATTGATGAAAAAAATTAAAGAAGACATATATAAGTAGATATCCTCTTCATGAATTGAAATAATTATTGTTATTAAAATGAAAAAGAAATGTAGTACCCAATGTAATCTATAGATTCAATAAAATCCCAGTCAAAATCCCAATGGTATTCTTTACAGAAATTGAGAAACAATCCTAAAATTCACATGGAAATACAAAGATCATAAATAGCCAAAGCAATCTTGTACAAGTAGGACAAAGTAGAAAGCATTGCATTTTCTGAATTCAAAACAAAAACAAAGACAAAAACAAAAATTACAATCCTATATCATCAAAAGTATCATCCTGGCATAAAAACATATATAGAGAGAGTTATGTCTTTGCAGACCACCAGAACAGAATAGACACCCCAGGAAGAAATCTACACATTTACAAAGGTGCCAAGAACACCCAATTAGAGATAGTCTCTTCAGTAAATAATATTAGGAAAACTTGATAGCTACACCCCAAAGAATGAAATTGGAGCTTTATCTCACACCATACAAAAAACAACTAAAATAGATTAAACATTTAAACATAAGACCTGAAACTGTAAAACTATTAGAAGAAAACATAAGGAAAGGGCTTCTTGGCATTGGTCTATGTAATGGCTTTTTGAATATGCAGGCATATTCAAAAGCACAAGCACAGACACAAAAGCAAAAAAAAAAAAAGTATTACATCAAATAAACAACAACAATAAAAAACCTTCTTCACAAGAAAGGAAACAATGAACAAAAATAGATTCAGGTTGAGCAACAGGCTTCTAATTAAACACACAGCTAAAGGCAGACTATAATCCTTTCCAGAGATCTCTAAATGCAGTATTTGTCAATGTTTCTCCCTCTGCCATGTTCTCCCAAAAGCTCCTATACACATCTGGTGCCCTGGTGTTTATGTTGGTTGCCAGTGTTTTAGTGGCTGCTACTCAGGAGATGTCCACCAGTCCTGGCGTTCAAGGGTGCTTGTGTTCCTGGGTCCCCCAGGACTCTAACAATCAGAGAGACAGTTCTTGGTAGGCACCTGGCCCCAAAGCACTGCATTAATAACAAACTAAAACATACCTCCAGTCCTTCTGTGAGTGAGGCCTATGGGTTTGTCCTGGAGTCTCTGTCTGAAAAACAGGCTTCAGGTTTGGCACAAATTTTGGACCTGTGGAGTAGGTCTCAAAAAACATAAGCTGGTGGATGCTATCTTTGTGTTCTCTCTGCCTGACTATAGCTTGCTGATATCTCCCAGAAAATAGAATATATAATTGTATGGTGCCCAACTTTTACAACTGCTGCTCAGAAGGCACCTCTAGATTGCCTGGGTCTGTGACCAGTAGGGCTTACACTTTATTAATATACACATGACTGTATATATTCACCGACTTTAAAACCTGCTGACTAGGGGTCTAGCTTTCAACCAACCTGATTGTAAGTGCTATGATCCTCTCCTTTGTAATACTGACAGGTCTTGGCATATCCACATAAACAGGGAGCTATTAAAAAGTAATGGGCTGTTTGGGCAATCACAAAGTTTTAAAAGACAACCAAAGCTAGGATAGGGTAGAATGACAAGGTTCATAAGAGGCCACTACTTCAAGACTGGTGGTTGTTTCATCTAATGCATAGAAATCAACATAGTGAGTCTAGAAAAATGAACAAATAAATACAATCCAGACAAAAGAAGATAAAACCGGGCAGCCCCAGTGGTTCAGTGGTTTAGCACCACCTGCAGCCTGGGGCGTGATTTTGGAGACCCGGAATCGAGTCCCACATCGGGCTCCCTGCATGGAGCCTGCTTCTCCCTCTGCCTGTGTCTCTGCCTCTCTCTCTCACTGTGTGTGTGTGTGTGTGTGTGTGTCTATGAATAAATAAAATCTTAAATAAAAGGGAAGGACCTTTAAAAAAAAAAAAGATAAAACCTCAGAAAAAACTAATTAAATGGAGATAAGTAATTTACCTGATTAAAAAAAAAAATCAAAGTGCGGGTTATGAAAATGCTAATCAACTTGGAAGAAGAATAGATGGACACAGAAAGAACTTCAACAAAGAGCAGGAAAGTGGGATGCCTGGGTGGCTCAGTAGTGGATCATCTGTCTTTGGCTCAGGGTATGATCCTAGAGTCCGTGATCGTGTCCTGCATTGGGCTCCCTGCAAGGTGCCTGCTTCTTCCTCTGCCTATGTGTGTCTCATGAATAAATAAATAAAATCTTAAAATACACACACATATATATATTTTAACATATATATATTTTAATAATATAATTTCTCTCTCTCTATATATATATATAAAATAAGAGGAGGAAAGTATTTAAAAACAAACCATGAAGTCAAAGAGCTGAAGAATGCAAAAAATGAACTAAAAAAAAATGCGCTAAGATTCAACAATAGACCAGATCAAGCAGAAAAAAGAATTAGTGAACTAAAAGTCAAAGCAATGAATTCACCCAATAAGTGCAGTAGATAGAAAAACAAATGGAAAAAGGTGAGGATAGCTTAAGGAACATATGAGACAACATAAGGTAACTAACATTCACATTACAGAGGTTCTAATGGAAAAGCGAGAGAAAGGGGCAGAAAATTAATTTGAAGAATAATGGCTGAAAACTTTCCCAAACTGGTGAAGAAAAAAAATATCCAGATTCAGGATACCCAGAGAATACCAAATTAGGTAAACTGAAAGAGATCCACATGAAGACAGATTACCATTGAAATGTCAAAAGTTAAAAATGAGAACATTAAAAGTACCATAGGGAATATAGTTGATGGTGTTGTAATAGCATTGTATTGTGACAGATGGTAACTACCACAACCATCATAATATATAGAATGGTCAAATCACTATGTTGTATACTTGAAACTAATGGAACATTGTGTGTCTACTATATTTCAATTAAAAAAAAAAAAAAAAAAACAGTAAAAGGAAAACAACTTGTTGCATACAAAGGACACCTAAAAGACTATCAATAGATTTTCAGCAGAAACTTTGCATGCGAGAATAAATTGGGGCAATATATTCAAAGTTCTGAAAAGAAAAAAAACAGCAAAACAAAACAAACAAAACTTCCAAATAAGAATATTCTACCCAGGGATCCCTGGGTGGCGCAGCAGTTTGGTGTCTGCCTTTGGCCCAGGGCGCGATCCTGGAGACCCGGATCGAATCCCACGTCGGGCTCCCAGCGCATGGAGCCTGCTTCTCCCTCTGTCTATGTCTCTGCCTCTCTCTCTCTCTCTGTGACTATCATAAATAAATAAAAATTAAAAAAAAGAATATTCCACCCTACAAAGTTGTCATTCAGAATGAAGGAGAGGTAGAGTTTTCTAGACAAGCAAAAGCTAAAGGAGCTCATCTTCACTAAGCCAGTCTTGTAAGAAATGTTAAAGTGATTACTTTAAGTTGAAAAAGAAAGGGTGCTAATTAGTAACAACAAAACAGCAACAACAACAAAACATATAAAAAATTAATCTCACTAGAAAGGTAAATGTATAGTACAAGTAATGTATTAATTCTTTATAAAGCTAGTATGAAGGTTAAAAGACAAAGTAGTAAAATATAACTACAATTAGTTAAGGGATTCACAAGATAAAAAGATATACAATGTAAGGGCATGTGGGTAGCTCAGTCAATTAAGTGTCTGACTCTTGGTTTCAACTCAGGTTATAATCTTAGGATCATAAGATTGAGCTCTGTGTTAAGCTCCACACTTTGCATGGAGTCTTCTTGGGATGCTTTCCCTCTTACTTTCCCTCTCCATCAGCCTCTCCCCCCCTAGCTCAGGCTCTGTCTCTCTCATAAATAAATAAATAAAATCTTTAAAAAATAGGATGTATAATGTGATATCAAAAACTTAAAACAGGGGATGGAGGAGTAAAAATGTAGATATTTAGAATACAACCAAATTTAGGGAGTCAACAACTTAAAACAGACATAAATTGTTATATGTAAGATTCATGATAATCACAAGGCAAAATTCTAAAGCAGATACACAAAGATAGAGAGAAAGAATACTAAGCATACTACTAAAGAAAGTCATCATAACACAAAGTAAGAGAATAAGAAAGAAGAAAACAGAGAAATGACAAAACAGCCAAAAAGCAACTAACATATGACTTCATTGAAGGAAATCAAAGAAGACACAAACAGATAAAAAGTCATCCTGTGTTCATGGAATGGAAGAATTAATATTGTTAAACTGTTCATACTGCTCCAAGCCATTTGTAGATTCAGTGCAATCCTTATCAATATTCTCATGGCATTCCTTATACAAGGAAAAAAAAAAAAACCAAGAACCAAAACCCCAAAATTGTCCTGAAATCTGTATGTAACCACTGAAGATCCTGAATAGCCAAAAGCCTTTCTCTTCTTGAGAAAGGAGAACAAATCTGAGGCATCATGCTCCCTGATTTCAAGCTATATTGCAAAGCTATTGTTATTAAAACAGTATGGTTTGGTCATAAAAAGAGACACTAAGATCAGCAGAACAGGATAGTGAGCCCAGAAATAAACTTACTCATGTAGGGCCAATTAATTTACAATAGAGGAACTAAGAATACATAATAGAGAGAGGACTGTCACTTTAGTAGATGGTGCTGGGAAATTAGACCACTATATGCCAATATAACCACCAAAATTAACCAAAACTAGATTAAACACTTGCAAATAAGACCTAAAGCCATAAAACTTTCAGAATGAAATGTACACAGCAAACTCTCAACATAGTTTCTGGTGATGATTTATTGAATCCAAAAAATCCAAAAGCAAAAAATATACGAGTGAGGCTACATCAAACAATGCCTGCTGCAAAGCAAAACAATCAACAAAATGAAATGCCTAGTAAACAGGAAAGAACTATATTTGTAAATCCTATATCTGAGAAGAGGCTAATGTCAAAATATGCAAAGTACTCATTAACTCAACAGCAAACAATCACAGTAAAAAATGGGCAAAGAATCTCAATAGACATTTTTCTAAAGAACACATGCACATGCCCAATATAAGATGTTCAACATCACTAATCAATAGGAAAATGCAAATCAAAACCAAATGAGATATCACCTCACACCTGTTAGTATGTCCACTATCAAAAAGAAAATAAAACAAAATAATAACAAGACATAACAAGTGTTGGCGAGGATGTAGGGAAAAGGGGACCCTTGTGCACTATTGATGGGAATATAAATTGGTACACCGATTATGGAAAAAGGGTGGTGTTTCTTCAAAAAATTAAAAGTAGAACTACCATATGATTTAGTAATTCTACTTAGAGATATTTGTCCAAAATAATAAAACAAAATACTAACTTGAAAGTAATATGAGCCACATGTTATTTGCAACATTATTTACAGCAGTCAACATATAGAAAAAGCCTAAGTGTTCGATGGGTGAATAGATAAAGAAATTATGGTATAGATATAAAATGGAATATTATTCAGCCATAAACTTGATTGAAATCTTGCTATTTCTGACAACAAATACAAATGGACAACAGATATAAAAAGCTCAACATTACTATTCATCAGGAAAATGCAAACAATGCTGGGAAAACTAGGTAATAAAGGTAAAAGAGTGAAAAACCTCAGGGTGGCTCAGTTGGTTAAGTGTCTGAGTTTGGCTCAGGTCATGATCTCAGGGTCCTGAGATCAAGCCCTGGGTCAGGCTCCATGCTCAGTGAGGAGTCTGCTTGTCTCTCTGCCCTTCCCCCATTCATTCTCTCTCATAAATAAATAAATGAATAAATGAATAAATAAATAAACTCTTAAAAAATGAATGAACCACCTCACTTAACATTCAAAAATTAAAAGTGAATCAAAGGAGTAAATGTAAGGGAGACAGAAGTATAACATTTCTAGAAGAAATGAGGGGTAATTCTTCATGATCTTGGATCTAGCAGTGGTTTCTTAAGTATGTCATGAAAAGCACAAGCAATAACATTTAGAAGAGATCAGTTAGGGTGCCCAGTGGTTAATCATCCAGACTCTTGGTTTCATCTGAGGTCATGATCTCAGGGTCTTAGGATCCAGCCCAACATCTGGATCCATTTTCAGTGTGGAGTCTGCTTGAGATTCTTCCTCTTTCTCTCTGCCTCCTCTGCTCATGCTCTCTCTCTTTCTCTCTAAAATAAATAAATATTATTTTTTTAGATTTTATTTATTTATTCATAGACACACACAGAGAGAGAGAGGCAGAGACACAGGCAGAAGGAGAAGCAGGCTCCATGTAGGGAGCCTGATGCAGGACTCGATCCCGGGTCTCCAGGATCACACCCCAGGCTGCAGGCAGCGCCAAACCGCTGCGCCACCAGGGCAGCCCTAAATTTTTTTTTTTTTTTTAAAGAAGAGATTACTGTGAAGGAAGTGAAAGAACTACCTACAGAATAGAGAATATTTGCAAGTCATGTATCTGATAATAATCTAATACTCTATAAAGAACTCTTTCATTCAACAACAAAATGAAAACCCAAATTAAAAAAAAAAAAAAGGAGAAAAGACTTGAATAGACATTTCTTCAAAGAAGATATACAAATGGACAAAATCACATAAAATTGTGTTAAACATGGTTTGCCATTCAAGAAATGCAACTTTAAACCACGATTAGATATAAGTTAACATTCACTAGGATAACCATAATAAAAATAAACAAAAATAAGTCTTGGCAGGGAGAAATTGAAACCCTCATACATTGCTAGTGGGAATATAAAATGGTAATCTGGGACACTTGGGTGGCTCAGTGGTCAAATGTCTGCCTTTGACTCAGGTTGTGATTCCAGGGTCCTGAATTGAGTCCCTCATTAGGTTCCCCAGGGGGAGCCTGCTTCTCCCTCTGCCTATGTCTCTGCTTCTCTCTGTATGTCTCTCATGAATTAAAAAAATGAAATATTTTAAAAATAAAATGATAAATGGTAATCCTGCTATGGAAATAATTTTTGTGATTTTTCTAATAATTAAGAAAATTATGATCAGGTCCAACAGATCCATTCTTATATATCTATTTTTTAATTTTTTTACTTATCTTTTTAAGGTTTCATTTTTTTTTATTAGAGAGAGAAAAGGAGAGTGCAAACAAGGAGAGCAGCAGAGGGAGAGGGAGAGGGAGAAGCAGGCTCCCCACTAAGCAGGGAGCCCAGAAGGGACCTCAGTTCCAGGATTCTAAGATCGTTATCTAAGCTGAAGGCAGAAATGTAACCAACTTAGCCACACAGGTGCCCTTAAAATATATATTTTAAACATATTTTAAAAAAATCTTTCATGTAAATTTTATAGTAGCATTATTCAAATAGGAAAATCTAGAAAACACCCAATGTCCATCAACTGATAGATGAAAAATATTACATAGCTTTATAATGGGATTTAATTCAGCCATTAAAAAATGAAATATGGATACATACTACAATGCAAGTGAATCTTGAAAACTTTGTGCTAAATGAAAGAAGCCAGATACAAAAAGCCACATATTTTATGATACCATTTTTATGAAATATGCAGAATAGGTAAATTCATAGAGACTTGAAAGCAGATTAGTGGTTTCCAGGATCTGGGTGAAGAAAGAATGGAGAGTGTCTGCTTAATGGATAAGTAGTTTCATTTTGGGGGTAGTGAGAATGTCTTGGAACTAGATAGGAGTGATCATTGTAAATCATTGTGAATGAAGTAAATGCCATAGAATTGTACATTTTAAAATGGTTGACTTTATGTTATGTAAATTTCATCTCAATCACAAAAGAGAATCCAGAATACTTCTAGAAATATGGTCCCATAGTGAGGATGCTGAAAATTGGTATTTAATGTATATGAATACATGGTGTGTGTACTCAAATTTGCTTTAAATTAATCCAGTTAAACATTTATGTATTTTTGAGGGAATTTTGACAGACCAGAGTCCTCCTACTATTCTTAATACTACTCTGAGCTTATTTTATTATCTACTAGTGCTTTACTTACTTTATATTATACAATCTTTAAAACAAAAGAGAAAATTAGGTATTGCATTTCCTTTATCTCAAATGAGCAAACAAAAGCAAAAGGGGGTGAAATAATCTTTCTGTGTTATATAGCTACTAATTGCCAGAATCACAATTTAAACTCAGTTTACACCTATAACCTATACTGTCTTCATATTGGCACTCTGCCTCTTGTAACCTCTTCATAAACAAATTATATAGACTATTCTACTCTCTCTTCCAATGTAAAATAATATTGTATTTGACAATTACAATTAACAGAATTCTCAATTCAGTCATTCTTCCTGGCTTTCAAACATTTCTGATGGTAGTTGAAGCTGGGGATAATATTTCCTAGGCTTGAAAAATGGATACTTTATAGGGGTGACAAGATATGTGTTGTACTGTAGCCAAGGAATAAGAATAATGCCTATTTACTCCAAATGGCAGAGAAAGAACAGTCTAGTAAAAATATAACTTTACTAGAGGCAATAAATACAGTTTTCTGTGAAATGTTATGATGTGGTTGACAATAGGCAATTTAAAAGTCTGGTGTTAAAATATTTTACCTTCTAACAATCAGCTCAGATGTTAGGAAAAAGTTCCTTCAAACTATTATGAGTTTTACAGTATGTAAAATTATAAACTGCTAGTATTGTTTATTTACATGGCATACATTCATCCACTAGAGGCATACATTAGTAGTCTCAGAAGTTACCTTGAGAAACTCTCAAATCTTAAATAATATTTTTCTGATTTACAGTTTAAGAAGTAGCATAGGATTATATTATGTGTATCTACTACCTTCATTATTGAGTGAAAATGACAATATATTTTAAGGCAATATAATTTTAACAATTAAAATTCAAATAACTAAATTTAAACATGTGAAAGCTAGATCATATCTTGAAAAATTAATAGAATTTTAACTACTAATTAAAAATAGAGTTTACTAATAATCTCTATCCTTAATATTTTTCATTTATTGGACATATAAATGATATTTTGAGCACATTAATATCATCTAATGGATATGCTATAATCTATATAAGCATTGATAATCATTACATTTATTGTGGTCTTTTACTACCACAGATGCTGCTTCCATAAACACTCAAAGTGTTTCATTCACATAAAAGGAAAACATATTAGAAATTAAATTTTGTAGTCAACACACAAATTCACCAGTTTGAAAGATTATGTTCAAATGTCTTCAAAGGAGTCTGTTTATTTAATTTTCTTCTTAGAATTACCCATTAATATTTTAAATTAACTCTTGGAAATAGAGATATAAAAGTCATTTGAATAGAGTAGTGAATCTTATAGAGGATTTTATTAAATTGCTAACCTGACCTCTTCATATATAAATCCAAGGTTTAAAAGTAAGCATCAGATAGGAGAACTGGTTACTTATTATACACAAAACCGGAAGCCATGATGAAAAAATAGATACCGTTTATTGTTTTTGAATTCCAAAATGTCACAAACTAAGGACAAACTATTAGTCAATATTGGTAATATATATATGTTTACTAGAACGTTCTTATGATTATAAAATATTCCCAACATGTACCTGAGTAGTACTAAAAAAATTCAAAACTTAGCAGATCTACAACTGTAAACTTATGATTTTGTGCCTCAGCTGGGCTTTCAACACTACTCTTATCATCTAGTAACATCAGCTTAATCTTCTACTTGTCACCTCAGCTCTGCTCCATGCTGCATATTTCTAATTCCATTTTCTTATCTCCTCAATCCCCCTGGCTTACCTCATATAATTCTTAGAAAAAATAGAAGCCATTTGATTGGAAAATCATTCATCTTCCAAAAACACAATTATAAAATTACTGTGCTTGTATATCCTTTTTTCTTCATTGCTCCTTAAAGTGGTTAGTGTTGTTCTGCCTGGGAAGAGATCATAACTGAAATCCAGCCACACCTACCTTCTCATGGACCAGCTCAAACAAATGCTATTTGTTCTCTTTTGCATCTTCAGGATCTCCTTCTCCATGAGATCTTAATATTGAGTGTATCCTCACATTATCAAATCATACAAAATAAGTAAACCCATACAATTCTCTCAGCCAAATATTTTCAGTAATTGCCTACATACACTGTCATATAAAATTCATATGATAAAATCTTATGAAAACTTACAGTCATGGTCTCGCTTGATCAGTTACTTGTTATTTTTAAATAGCTGTTTTCCTTGGAGTATACAAAACCACACTACTCTTGTTTGCCTTTTACTCCCTGTAGCTCCTTTTCTCATTTGTTTTTATTTTTTGAAGATTTTATTTATTTGAGAGAGAGAGAGAACATATAGGAGAGAGCACAAGCAGGGGAGAGTGGCAGAGGGAGAGTGTGAAGCTGTTCCCCCACTGAACAGGGAGCCCAATGTCAGGCTCAGTGTAGGGCTCAATCCTAGGACCTTGGAATCATGACCTAATCTGAAATCAGATGCTTAACCAACTGAGCCACCCAAATGGTGCTTTTTCATTCTTTTAGAATTCAGCTTTGTTGAATCAAAATTCTTTGTGAAAAAGAATCCAAATTCTTTAGTGAAAAAGTTTTAATATTATATGCCTTCCTCAAGAATTTCCCAGTTCAATATAGCAGCCACTAGGCCAGCCACATGTGGCAATTGAATACATGAACTATGGCTAGTTTGATTTGAAATGTGCTGAAGGGTTAAATATACAGCAGATATTGGAGATTGTGAAAAAAACTCTATCCTTATTATTTTACATTTCTTGGACATATAGGTGGGTGATATTTTGAGCACAGTGTTAAATCTTTTATTAAAATTATTTTCACCTCTTTGTATTTATTACTGTGGCTACTAGGAAATTTAAAATTATACATGTGAATCACATTTATGATTCACATTATATTTTTTATGGACTGCATTGTTCTAGACCATGAAATGCAACATGGAATATGGGGTATAGAGATTCTCATCCTCCATTTATATGCAAATAATTCTAGAATAAATTACTGATTGTCCTATTTGTAAAAGGTGTATATTCTCCAGTTTGACATAAGCTTACTGGCCCTTACTATATCTCTGATTTCTTAGACTTTGTAAATATATCAGTTTGTAATATTCTTTAACCATATCATGGAGTTTATCTTTCAATCTAAACTATTCCAACAATTATTTTGCCATAAAAGAGCTTATTCTTACTTTAAAAGAAATTCCTCCACTAGCTTCTAAAATAATGCACTTTCTTTTACCTGTATATTTAAAGCTTATTAAAAACTATCTTTTAATTCATTGATTGACTCACATTTTAGTACTCCCCCTTGCACACCATACCCAACCATGCACCAATTGCCAGAAGTTGAGCACATCATCCAATCCAGTACCCTCAGCCAACTTTGCACAATATGCCCAACACCTGCTGCAGCACACTATCTATACCTGGCAGCCATGAACCTTCAGCCATCATCACACACTGCCTAGCCTTATGCCCCCAACCACTCTTGGACAGTCTTCATTCACCTTAGCACTTGAGAGAGCAAGCAAAGCTTGCAACAAGGCAGAGTCAGCACAGATGTCTTCACTGAAAGGAAATGGCTGTAAAAATGCATCTATCAATAAGTACTTTGAATGAAAATGGACTAAATGCTCTAGTCAAAAGACATAGGGTGACAGAGTCGATAAAGAAAAACAAGACCCATCCAAATGCTGCCTACAAAAGGCTTTTTAAAATTTAATTAATTTAATTTAATTTAATTTAATTTTGAGACCCATTTCAGACCTAATGACATCTACAGACTGAAAGTGAGAGGATGGAGAAATGTTTATTGTGCAAATGGATGTCAAAGAAAGGCCAGAGTAGGAAGACTTACATTGGACAAAATATACTTTAAAACAAAAACTGTAACAAGACACAAAGAAGAACACATAGAACAATGTGGCACATTGAACAATAAAGGAGACAATCCAACAAGTAGTTTTAACAATCGCAAATATTTATACACTCAAAATAGCACAAAAATACATAAACTAGTTAATAATAAACATAAAGGAACTAATCAATAGTAATGCAATAATAGTAGGAGACTTTAACACCCCACTCACAGCAATGGGCAAATCAAGAAAACAGAACATAAACAAGGGAACAATGGCTTTGAATAACACCCTGGACCAGATAGACTTAGCAAACACATTCAGAACACTCCATTCTAAAAGAGCAGAATACACATTCTTTTCAAGTACACATGGGACTTTCTCCAGAATAGATTGCATATTAGCCCACAAAACAATTCTCAACAAACTGAAGATGATTGAATTCATATCATGCATATATATATATATATTACCACAACACTATGAAACTAGAGTCAACCACAGGAAAAAATTGGAAAGACCACAAATACATGAATTTTAAATGCATTATATTAAGCAATGAAGAGGTCAACTAGGATATCAAAGAAGTAATAAAAAGAGTACACAGAAATAAATAAAAATGAAAACACAATCATCCAAGACCTCTGAGATGCAGCAAAATGGTTTTAAGAGGGAAGCTTAGGGGTATCTGGGCATCTGGCTAAGTGTCTGTCTTTTGCTCAGCTCATGATCATGGGTTCCAGGGATTGAGCCCTGCATCAAGCTTCCTACTGAGCAGGGAGTCTACTTGTCCTTCTGACCCCCCTCCCACTTGTTCTTGCTCTCTTTCTCTCTCAAAGAAATAACATGTTTAAAAAGAAAAAAGATAGGTTTATAGCAATGCAGATCTACCTCAAACAGCAAGAAAAATCTTGAACAATCTGAGTTTACATCTAAAGGAGCTACAAAAGGAAAACAAACAAAACTAAAACCAGCAGAAGGAAGGAAATGATAAATTAAAAAAAATAGAGTAGAAATAAATGATATAGAAACTGGAAAAAAAACAGAACAGATCAATGAAATTAAGAGCTGTTTTTTTTAAAAAAAATTAATAAAATTGATAAGCCTCTAACTTATCAAGAAAAAAAAGAGAAAGAATTCAAAATGACAAATGAGAGAGGAGAAATTACAACCAACACCACAGAAATACAAACAATTATAAGAGAAGTTTATGAAAAACTATATGCCATGAAATTGGACAAATAGAAGAAAAGAATAAAGTCCTAGAAACACATGAACTACCAAAACTAAATAGAAAATTTGGAAATAGAAAATTTGAACAGACCAATAATCAGCAAAGAAATTCAGTCAGTAATTAGAAAAGGCTCAAAAAAACAAAGTCCTGGACCTAATTCTACCAAGTATCTAAAGAAGAGTTAACACTCGTTCTTCTTACATTATTCCAAAAAATAGAAAAGGAAGGAAAACTTCCAAATTCATTGTATGAAGCCAGCATTACCTTGATACCAAAACCAGATAAAGACATCACTAAAAAAGAGAACTAGAAAAACTGTGAGCTTTTACTATTCGGTCAGGAATATAAGGGTGTTCACTCTCACAGCTTTTATTCAAAATAGTAATGGAGGGATGCCTGAGTGGCTCAGCGGTTGAGCATCTGCCTTTGGCTCAGGGCGTGATCCCAGGATCCTGGGATCGAGTCCCACATCGGGCTCCCTGTGTGGAGCCTGCTTCTCCCTCTGCCTATGTCTCTGCCTCTCTCTCCGTGTCTCTCATGAATAAATAAATAAAACCTTTTAAAAAATAGTAATGGAAGTCCTAGCCATAGCAATCAGACAACAAAAATAAATAAAAAGAATCCAAATTGGCAAGGAAGGAGTCAAACTTTAACTATTTGCAGATAATATGATAATATTTCAATAAAATCCAAAAGATTCTACCCCAAAACTGATAGAACTGATAAATGAATTCAGTAGTCACAGAATTCAAAATCAATGTACAGAACTGTTGCATTTCTATAAAACAATAATGAAGCAGCAGAAACAGAAATTCAGTAAACAATTTCATTTCAATTGCACGAAAAATAGTAAGATACCTGGGAATAAACCTAAGCAAAGAGGCAAAAAACTGTACTCTGAAAACTATAAACACTGATGAAAGAAACTGAAGATGACACAAAGAAATGGAAAGTCATTCTGTGCTCGTGGAAGAAAAATTACTGTTGACATGTCTATACTATCCAAAGAAAGCTGCACATTTAATGCAAGTCCCATTAAAATACCAAAAGCATTTTGCAGAGAACTAGAACAAATAATCCTAAAATTTGTATGGAACTACAAAAGTTCCTGAATAGTGAAGGTAACCTTGACAAACAAAAGCAAAGCTGGAGATACCACAGTTCTGGACTTCAACTTATATTACAAAGCTACAGTAATCAAAATAGTACAGCACAAAAACAGACAGATCAATATAACGTAACAGAGAATCCCACAATTTCAGACATAAACCACAATTATATGTTCAATTAGTCTTCAACAAAGCAGGATAGAATATCCAATGGGAAAAAGAATGTCTATTCAATAAATGATATTTGGATAACTCAATAGCAACCTGTCAAAGAAGGAAATTAGTCCACTTTCTTACATCATACACAAAAATAAATTCAAAATGGGTTAATGATCTAAATATGAATCTTAAATTCATGAAAATTCTAGAAGAGGACATAGACAGTAAACTCTTTGACATTGATCATAGCAACATCTTTCTAGATATGTCTCCTGGGGCAAGGGCAAGAACAGCAAACCTAAACTATTGGGACTTCATCAAAATAAAAAGCTTTCACACAGCAAAGGAAATAATCAACCAAACTACAAGAATGGGAGAAGATATTTTCAAATTATATTTGCATCTCTAATAGAAGGTTAGTACCCAAAATATATAAAGAACTGACACAACCAATCCTCAAAAACAAAAAATTAAATTAAAAAAGGAGCAGATGACAGGGCACCTGGGTGGCTCAGCAGTTGAGTATCTACCTTTGGTTCAGGCTGTGATTACAGGGATTGAGTCCTGCATCAGGCTCCCCTCAGGGAGCCTGTTTCTCTCTCTGTCCATGTCTCTGCCTCTCTCTGTGTTTCTCTCATGAATAAGTAAATAAATCTTTTAAAAAATCCTTAAAGAAAGGAGAAGACATGAACAGACTTTTTTCCAAAGATATACAGATGGCTAACAGACACATGAAAAGATGTTCAATGTCACTTATCATCAGGGAAGTGCAAATCAAAACAACAATGGGATATCACTCCATACTTGTCAGAATGCCTAAAATTAAAAACACAAGAAACAAGTGTTGGCGAGCACGTGCTGAAATGAGAACCCTCTTGCACTGTTGGTGGGAAGGCAACTAGTATAGCCACTCTGGAAAACAGTATGGAGTTTCCTCAAAAATTTAAAAATTGAACTACACTATGATCCTGCAATCCTGCAACTGGGTAGTACTCCCAAAATACAAAAACACTAATTCAGGGGGATATATGCACCCCTATATTTATTACAGCATTATTTACAATAGCCAAATTATGGAAGCAGCCGAAATTTCCATCAACTGATGAATGGATAAAGAATATGTGATATATGTATACAGTGGAATATTATACAGCTATAAAAAGAATGAAATCTTGCCTTTGCAACATAGATGGAGCTAGAGCTTAGAATCCTAAGCCAAACAAGTCAAAGAAAGACAAATAGTATATGATTTCATTCATATGTGTAATTTAAGAGTTAAACCAGGAAATGATAAAAAAGAAAAAAAGAGAGAGAGAGATTGAGAATGACAGAGGGACAAACCAACAAAGAGACTCTTAACTGTGAGAATTGCCAGAGGTAGGTTGGTGGTGATAAGAATGTTGTAGGTGAGGGGTTTAAGGAGTGCACTTGTGATGTATACCGGGTGACATGTGGAATTGTTGAATCACTATATTATACACCTGAAACAAATATAACAATGTATGTTAACAATACTGGAATAAAATAAAATAAAATAATAATTTACTAATACTAAAAATAAAAGAGAGGATGTCAGTGAATATTCCCTGGACCAAATACACACACAGATACACACACACTTTTAATATAAATAATGCTATGAACATCTTGTTGGCTACAAATTTAGTAACTTGGGTGTATTGGGACAATTTGAAATACAACAATTTTTAAAACTCCCCTTAAGGAAATCAGTAAACAGAATAGACCTTTATCTATTAAAGAAATTGAATCAATAATTAATAATCTTCCAAGAAATAAAGTAACAGGCTAAGATTGGTTTACTGGTAAATTTTATCATACTTTTGAGGAAGAAATTTTATCAATTTCTATAATCTATTTCAGAAGGTAGAAACCGAAGAAATATTCCTAACTCATTCTGTAAGACCAACATTGCTCTCATACCAAAACTAGATGTAGATATTACAAGAAAAGGACTAGACTAATATCTCTCAGAAGCATAGATGCAAAAATTCTTAACAAGATTTAGTAAAAAAAAAAACCTCAACAAAGTATTAAAAAAATATACACAATAACCAAGTGGATTTGTCCTACTTATGCAAAGCAGTTTCAATATTTGAAAAATGATGTAATCTATAACATAAACATACTAAAAAAGATACATCATATGATCACAATGGTATATTCAGTAAAATCATTTGATAAAATCAAATATCCATTCATAACAAAAAAAATTGCAGGAAAGTAAATTGGAGGGAAACCTCCTCAATGCCATGAAAAATATCTTTAAAAATCCTACCGCTAAGGGATGCCTGGGTGGCTCAGTGGTTAAGCATTTGCCTTTGGCTAAGGGTGTGATCCCAGTCCTGGGATCGAGTCCCACATTGGGCCCTCTGGGAGGAGCCTGCTTCTCCCTTTGCCTGTGTCTCTGCCTCTCTGTGTCTCTCATAAATAAATAAATAAATAAATAAATAAATAAATAAATAATAAATAAATAAGTAAATAAGTAAATAAATACAATCGTAACAAAAAAATAACAGAGAAAATCTAGTTGACTTTGGGTTTGGTGATAACCCCTTAGATATATATCAAAAACACAATACATTAAAGAATACTTGCTAAGATGGATTTCATTAAATTAAACATTTCTGCTTTGCAATAGATGATGTCAAAACAATAAGAACACAAGTCACAGCCTGGGAAAATATATTTACAAAAGACATATCTAATGAAAGACTAATATCCAAAATATACAAAAACACTTAAAACTCAACAATAAGAAAACAATCCAATTAAAATATGGGGCAAATATCTGAATAGACACCTCATGAAATATAAGATCTACAAATGGCAAATAATCATATGAAAAGATTGTATACATTATATGTCACCAAGAAATGCAAATTGAAATGCCAGTGAAATATCACTACAAACCTATTAAAGAGACCAAAATTCCAAAAAAACTGACACTACCAAATCTGAAGCGTTTGTGAAGCAACAGGTGGTGGCGGCAATTTATTTATTGCTGGTTGGAATGCAAAATAGGTATCACCACTGTAGAAGACAGTTTGGCAGTTTCTTACAAAAATAAACATATTCTTGCTATTTGATTCAGCAATAGCACTTATTATTATTTACTTAAAGGATATGAAAACTTTTGTCCACAGAAAAACCTACTCACATGTATATTGCAGGTTTGTTCAAAATTGCCGAAGCTTGGAAGCAAACCAAATGGTGGGGGCTATTCAAGTTCAGAAGCATGGAGTATATATAAAATCTCTATACCTTCTGTTCAATTTTGCTGAAATTAAAACTGGTACATAAATAAATTTATTTAAAAAATCAAAATATTTGACCAAAAACTAATAAAATAATTACTAAAACATACAACAGCCTATGTTTTAAAATGGCAAAATAAAATTAAATGCTAATTCATGAGAAAAAATGTAAATAACCCTTGAGAATAATCCTTATGTGAATCATCTCTCAATATTCTTCATGAAAAAAAGTTAACATGTACTTTAGGCAGTAATATAATATCTAGAATATAAAACATTCATAGCATTTTATTTATATAGTAATACTTTTGAACAAACTCAATGTTTAACATTGTTACAATAACACAAATCTAGCAGCTACTAAATATAAATTATCTAATAGTTTGCTGCTGTTTTAGGACATAAAAAGGGAAAAATTTTTCTAAATATATTAAAATAATTATGTCCTTAAAGAGGTGTGAGGTGGTATCTATCTCTTCATGATTTTGATTTTGATTTCCCTGATGATGAGTGATGTTGAGCATCTTTTCATTTGCCTTTTAGCCATCCGGATGTTTTCTTTGGAAAAATGTCTGTTCATGTCTTCTGCCCATTTCTTAACTTGATTCTCTGTTTTTGTTTTTGTTTTTTGGTTGTTCAGTTTGATATATTCTTTATAGATTTTGGGTACTAAACCTTTATCAGACATATCATTTGCAAGTATCCCATTCAGTAGGCTGCCTTAGTTTTATTGATTATTTCCTTTGGTGTGCAAAAGTGTTTTATCTTGATGAAGTCTCAATAGTTCATTTTTCCTTTTTTATCCCTTGCCTCTGGAGATATGTCTGGTAAGAAGTTGCTACAGCCAAGGTAAAAAAGGTTGCTGCCTGTGTTCTCTTTGAGGATTTTGTTGGTTTTTTTCTGTCACATTTAGAACTTTCATCCATTTTGAGTTTATTTTTGTGTATGATGTAAAAAAGTAGTCCAATATCACTTTTCTTCATGTTGCTATACAATTTTCCCAACACCATCCTGTTGAGGAGGCTGTCTTTTTTTTTTTCCATTGGATATTGTTTCCTCAAATATTACTTGACCATATGGTTGTGGGTCCATCTCTGGATTCTCTATACTGTTCCATTGATCCATGATGAGCTACCACCTCACAACAGTTGGAATGGCTGAAATTAACAACACAGGAAATAACATGTTGGCAAGGATGTAGAGAAAGAGAAACCTCTTACACTCTTGGTGGGAATGCACACTAGTGCAGCCACTCTGCAAAACAGCCTGGAGATTCTCAAAAAGTTAAAAAATAGAACTTTATGATCCAGCAGTTTCACTATTAGATATTTACTCAGAGGATACAAAATATAGATATGAAGGGTACATGCACCATGATATTTATAGCAGCATCATCAAGAATAGCCAAACTATGGAAAGATCCCAAGTGTCCATTGGCTGATTAATGAATAAAGAAGAGGTGGTATATAATATATATTTATATATATTTTACTTAACATAATACACTCTAGTTCCGACCATGTTGCTGCAAATGGCAAGATTTCACTCTTTTTGATGGCTTTAGCCATTCTACTCCTGAAACTAATATTACACTATATGTTAACTGAAATTTAAATAAATTTTAGATGAAAAGAAATAAAATTAACAACAACCATTAAAAAAAGAATGCAAAGAGTTTGGAAATCTCATAAATTGCTGGTGGAAATTTAAAATGGTGCAAATACTATGGAAAACAGTTTGGTAGTTCCTCAAATAGTTAAACATAGAGTTATCATATGACTCAGCAATTCCACTTCTAGGTACATATTCAAAAGAATTGAAAGGAGTATTCAAACAAAACTTATACATGAATATTTATAGCAGCACTATTTACAATATCCAAAAGATGAAAACAACCCAAATGTTTATCAATGGATGATTGAATAAGTAAACTGTGATATATCCACATTGTGGAATACTATTTAGCTGTAAAAAGGAATGAAATATTCATATGTGCTATAATATGGATGAACGTTGAAAACATTATGCAAAGTGAAAGAAGCCAGTCACAAAAGCAAATATATTATAGGATTCCATTAATATGTACAAAGCTGTAGTCATCAAGAGAGTGTGGTACTGGCACAAAAACAGACCCATAGATCAATGGAATAGAATAGAGAATCCAGAAGTGGACCCTCAACTTTATGGTCAACTAATATTCAATAAAGGAGGAAATACTATCCACTGGAAGAAAGACAGTCTCTTCAATAAATGGTGCTGGGAAAATTGGACATCCACATGCAGAAGAATGAAACTAGACCACTCTCTTTCACCATACACAAAGATAAACTCAAAATGGATGAAAGATCTAAATGTGAGACAAGATTCCATCAAAATCCTAGAGAAGAACACAGGCAACATCCTTTTTGAACTCAGCCACAGTAACTTCTTGCAAGATACATCCACGAAGGCAAAAGAAACAAAAGCAAAAATGAACTACTGGGACTTCATCAAGATAAGGAGCTTTTGCACAGCAAAAGATACAGTCAACAAAACTAAAAGACAACCTACAGAATGGGAGAAGATATTTGCAAATGACGTATCAGATAAAGGGCTAGTTTCCAAGATCTATAAGAACTTATTAAACTCAACAGCAAAGAAACAAACAATCCAATCATGAAATGGGCAAAAGACATGAACAGAAATCTCACAGGGGAAGACATAGACATGGCCAACAGGCACATGAAAAAATGCTCTGCATCATTTGCCATCAGGGAAATACAAATCAAAACCACAATGAGATACCACCTCACACCAGTGAGAATGGGGAAAATTAACAAGGCAGGAAACCACAAATGTTGGAGACGATGTGGAGAAAGGGGAACCCTCTTACACTGTTGGTAGGAATGTGAACTGGTGCAGCCACTCTGGAAAACTGTGTGGAGGTTCCTCAAAGAGTTAAGAATAGATCTGCCACCCGACCCAGCAATTGCACTGCTGGGGATTTACCCCAAAGATGCAGATGCAATGAAACGCCGGGACACCTGCACCCCGATGTTTCTAGCAGCAATGTCCACAATAGCCAAACTGTGGAAGGAACCTCGTGTCCATCGAAAGATGAGTGGATAAAGAAGATGTGGTTTATGTATACAAGGGAATATTACTCAGCCATTAGAAATGACAAATACCCACCATTTGCTTCAACATGGGTGGAACTGGAGGGTATTATGCTGAGTGAAGTAAGTCAATTGGAGAAGGACAAACATTGTATGTTCTCATTCATTTGGGGAATATAAATAATAGTGAAAGGGAATAGAAGGGAAGGGAGAAGAAATGTGTGGGAAGTATCAGAAAGGGAGACAGAACATAAAGACTCCTAACTCTGGGAAACGAACTAGGGGTGGTGGAAGGGGAGGAGGGCGGGGGTGGGGGTGAATGGGTGAGGGGCACTGAGGGGGGCACTTGATGGGATGAGCACTGGGTGTTATGCTATATGTTGGCAAATTGAACACCAATAAAAAATAAATTTATTATTTAAGAAAAAAAGGATTCCATTAATATGAATAATCAAAATAGGCAAATGTACAGAAATAGAAAGTAGATTAGTGGTTGCTTGGGCTGGAGGGGATAGGTGGATATGGGGATGAACCTAAAAGTACAGGATTTCTCATTATGGTGATGAGCATGTTCTAAAATTGTGGCAAAGGTTGCAGTTATCTATAAATATACTAAAAGCATTAACTATATACTTTAAATCAGTGAACTATATGGTATGTGAATTATATTTCAATAAAGATTTTTAAAATTATGTATTTACACAGCAAATTATAGAAGGAACTTCCGTTTTTCTTTTCCTCTGAATGTGTGAAAGGTATTGTATCAGATACCTATAATTTTTAACAAATCACCCCATTTTTATTTTCTGCTTATTTTCTAACAATTTTGTGTTTTCATAATTTGAGCAGTTTATCTCTTCTCTGCTCCTTAGGGGATTAAACAAGGTTCATGCTATTGGCAGGTTCACTGGTTCACAATGTGGCTATTGTCTACTATACATGGCAGCTGTGTTCCAGAACGTCAAAGTAGAATTTGCAAAGCCTCTTCGAGATCTTGATTTGGAAATGAAAGCGTACTATTCTTGCCATATTGTAATGGTTAAAGAACTTCACAAGAGGAATCTAGATACAAGTTGCAGAAAAATTATTTCGCTTATTGATGAGAGGATGAGAAGAGTCATAGTGCAAAACCAAGAGCTGTTAGTCACTGCAGGCCAACTCCGTAACAACTGACTTTAGTAGACTGAACATTCTGGGAGTTTTCTGAGAGGGTATAGGTTATAAAGACTTATAAAACTGCTTTGGGTAGGTAAAAGTGGGAGGTTAATAAATGGTGGAAAAGAAATGAAACCTTTCACTAAGATGCTTATCTATGGATGTCATATGTGTATATAGGAGAGTTATTTTTATCATATTGGCAAGACCTATACATATGAGACTGAATCTGCTAACATATTAGACAGCAGACAGAATCCTTAGCTCAGATCTCAGCATGTTTTAATCAGCCTACTTCTACTCCATATTGGTGCTATTCCCACAATTGGATTATTGACTGAAATCAGCAATAATGTCATTAACTTGAAAATGAATATGGTGCTTTGAGTTCTTAAACAGTATAAGATACTACTTACTCATGATGCTAGAAAAATGAAAGAAATGAAGCAATCAGTGGAGAAAAAGAAGTGGAAAAAATAAAAAAGAGAATATGCTTGTTAAAGCTCTACTAAAATCTATTAATTTGAGAGATTCAGTTTATGACAAATAACTAAGTAATCACCAACAACAGCAATAATATTTATAATTATTTTTTTCTCTTTGGACCATCAAAGGTGTCAAAAATGTGCTGAGTTTATATGAGGCAATTGGGGCAGGAAGCTAACATTTTCCAAAAGAGTGCTACACATCAAATGAAGCACAGAGTTAAATAAAACTAGCCAGGACGATTGAAAGAAAAATATAGTTACTGCAGAAGAATGACTCATATATATTAGTTATATATATATATATATATATATCAATTATAGATATACATACATATTTAAATATTTTTACAAATATTCATATATCATAACATAAATTATAAAAGTTTTTTAAAATTCAAGGTTAGAAGGGTTATTGCTAACGAGAAAAATGTCATCTTTCAAAAACCAAAACAAAAATATATATAATTATATATCTATAATCAACTTATAATAATATAAAATTACACACTTATACATACCTTCTGGGGTTCATGGGCTTAAAACCTCTTCTGATGGTTGAATATATGTATGACTGGACACAAAGTAAAGCCCTTAATCTTAATTAGTAGTTTAGGCACAGATAGATTTATCGGTTAGAGTTCAACTTCTACTTTTCATATACTTTTAACTTTCTATTTTCTCTCTTGAAATTCTTTCCTTCCTCCCAGGAGTTAGGGTATTTTATAATATCTTTGATATTTTTCTCTCAATTTTAAAAAGAGAGACCCATTATCATATGAATAAACTGGAGACAATATGTTTAATAATGAAGTTAACAGGTGGTGTACCAGATCAGCATTGAATGGCTTCTTCTGGCAATGGTTCATATTCACAGAAGCCGAAAATTGTTCACTGAATCACAAAACTAATGAAAAACAGTTTGGTAATCTATTTGTTTTTTTTTTTTTTTTTTAAGATTGTATTTATTTATTCATGAGAGCCACAGAGAGAGAGAGGCAGAGACATAGGCAGAGGGAGAAGCAGGCTCTGGGCAAGAAGCCCAATATGGGACTCAAACCCACATCCAGGGATCACACCCTGAGCTAAAGGCAGACGCTTAATCTCTGAGCCACCCAGGCATCCCTATTTGTTCTTTTTTTTTCTTTTTAATGTATTTGTTCTGATGATGATTGCTATTTCTTCTCTTTAACTGCTTTTATAATTCTTAATTCATGTTAGACTGTTACTTAGAGATGTTTCATATTATCTAAAACTCATAACATAAAAAATAAATAAAACTCATAATATGGGCATATATGTATATGCATTCAGAAATATAATCTAGATATGCCTGAGCACTTAATTTCTGTTAATATTTTTATGTCCCATTATTACATTAACATTACATTTAATTCCTTACATTTCAACATGTTTGCCTGAGAAGTCAGAGTGTAAGCAACTCAAAACTATTTAAAGTGACAATCCTGCATCTCACAATTAGAATTGTGTAAAGAAGGATGCCTGGCTAGCTCAGTAAGTAGAGCATGCCACTTGATCTTGAGGTTTTGAGTTCAAGCTCCATGTTGAGTGTGAACCCTATTTAAAAAAAATAGATAAAATATTTTTAAAACTGTATAAATATATTTCAATGGATAACTTTCCAATTTCTAATATACAGTGGATGCCACCATTGGCACTTGACTTCAAACAAACCTAAACAATCTTTTGTTCATTGAAAAGTAAATGTGAATCATTTGGGGGTCTAAAATAAAATGAAGTATGAGAAAGATTCTGGTACTGCTTTCTCTCCAATTTATTTCTGCCTTTCTGGCATTCAGACAAACTGGGCACTTTTAGTTCTTTGAGAACCCTTTTAGTTTTCTCAGCTTAATGGAAAACACAATCAAAATACTTTCATAATTAACCTTAGTTTTCATAAAGCATCCCACTTATTTCATTTAATGTTTGAAAACCCAAAAGTATTTCTTCCTTATATCATTTTTCAGAAGGAGTAGCATAGTTACCTCCTTTGCATATATAATCCATGAGAAAGTCAAGTACTTATGCCACAGCTTTTGTGAGGATCATAGGTCCTGTGAGAATCTGATTAGAACTATGGCCACTAACCTAGAAAAATACAATACACACATTCACATATACCATATACCATCAGGGAGCTTATGGAACTTATAAATCATCTTCATAGACTTTCAAGGGTCCATGGGCTAAAAAAAAAACCCATTTTGATCATTGAAAAAATATACATATATATACACACATACATACACTATATTATACTTGTATATTACATTTGATATGAAATTATTGTTATTGAATAGTTTGTGCACATATCAGAAATAGCTTACTGAGAAAACAAAACAACACTATTGGCAGTTGTTTTTAAAAAATAAAGATCAACTTACTGCCATCTTATTTCAAATTACTCACAGTTGGAAATAAAAATATACAAAAATAATGAACACAACAAATCCAAACACACTTGTAACCAAATATATTTTGAATCAAATTTCATCTTTTACTCAGTTCTTTTTATCTCATTTTAAGTAAAGTTTTTTTGTTTGTCTTAAGAATTGTGGTTAGGTTTGGGATGAGTCCAAAGAAGGGAGCCTGGGAAGCAAAATAATCTGAAAGAGCAGGTTTTGGCAAAAAGCTAGAATTAAGTGAAGGGAATTTGTTAGGTGTTTTGAAAAGGGATTGCTTTTGAAAAGTAGGCAACTTGGAGAGATTTCCAAGTATTAGGTGGGTCACAGTTCTGTTGGTCTTGGAAATAGCTGGAATCAAAGCCCTGCTTCAAGGCATGATACTGAGGAGTTTTGCTAGACCATTTAGAGAAACACTGACCCTTGCATTTAGGAAGGTAGAATTGGGTAAATTTTGCCCTACCCAAACTTGGCACAGAATAGGCAGGCCTTCCAAGAACACTGCAGAGATGAACAAAGATGACATAGAGGGTACATTAAGATGGAAGCCATCCTTTGATGGTGATATTCAACTGATGGGAAGCATAGTAACAAAGACGGTTGTTGGAATGTGAGACAATATATAGTGGCTTTAGATAAAATTATTATTTTATTTAAAATAATTTAGCTCAAACTGTAATTAAGCCAAGAAGAGATGTCTAACAGGCAGGTAGATCTATGAAGCAAAAGATCAAAGACAACACTGGAGATGTCATTTGGGGAACCATTTTTTTAAAATTTATTTATTTTTATTGGAGTTCAATTTGCCAACATATAGCATAACACCCAGTGCTCATCCCGTCAAGTCCCCCCCCTCAGTGCCCATCACCCAGTCACCCCCACCCCTACGCACCCACCTCTCTTTCAACCATCCCTTGTTCGTTTCCCAGAGTTAGGAGTCTCTCATGTTCTGTCACCCTCTCTGATATTTCCCACTCATTTTCTCTCCTTTCCCCTTTATTCCCTTTCACTATTTTTTATATTCCCCAAGTGAATGAGACCATATAATGTTTGTCCTTCTCTGCTTGACTTATTTCACTCAGCATAATACCCTCCAGTTCCATCCACGTCGAAGCAAATGGTGGGTATTTATCATTTCTAATGGCTGAGTAACATTCCATTGTATATAGACCACATATTCTTTATCCATTCATCTTTTGATGGACACCGAGGCTCCTTCCACAGTTTGGCTATTGTAGACATTGCTGCTATAAACATCGGGGTGCAGGTGTCCCGGCATTCATTGCATCTGTATCTTTAGGGTAAATCCCCAGCAGTGCAATTGCTGGGTCGGGTGGCAGATCTATTTTTAACTCTTTGAGGAACTTCCACACAGTTTTCCAGACTGGCTGCACCAGTTCACATTCCTATCAACAGTGTAAGAGGGTTCCCCTTTCTCCATATCGTCTCCAACATTTGTGGTTTCCTGCCTTGTTAATTTTCCCCATTCTCACTGGTGTGAGGTGGTATCTCATTGTGGTTTTGATTTGTATTTCCCTGATGGCAAGTGATGCGGAGCATTTTCTCATGTGCGTGTTGGCCATGTCTGTCTTCCTCTGTGAGATTTCTGTTCATGTCTTTTGCCCATTTCATGATTGGATTGTTTGTTTCTTTGCTGTTCAGTTTAATAATTCTTTATAGATTCTGGATACTAGCCCTTTATCTGATAGGTCATTTGCAAATATCTTCTCCCATTCTGTAGGTTGTCTTTTAGTTTTGTGGACTGTTTCTTTTGCTGCGCAAAAACTTCTTATCTTGATGAAGTCCCAATAATTCATTTTTGTTTTTGTTTCTCTTTCTCTCATGGATGTATCTTGCAAGAAATTACTGTGGCCAAGTTCAAAAAGGGTGTTGCCTGTGTTCTCCATAGGATTTTGATGGAATCTTATCTCACATTTAGATCTTTCTTCCATTTTGAGTTTATCTATGTGTATGGTGTAAGAGAATGGTCTGGTTTCATTCTTCTGCATGTGGATGTCCAATTTTCCCAGCACCATTGTTGAAGAGACTGTCTTTTTTTCCAGTGGATAGTCTTTCCTGCTTTGTTGAATATTAGTTGACCATAAAGTTGAGGGTCCACTTCTGGGTTCTCTATTCTGTTCCATTGATCTATGTGTCTGTTTTTGTGCCAGTACCACACTGCCTTGATGATCACAGCTTTGTAGTACAACCTGAAATCTGGCATTGTGATGCCCCAGCTATGGTTTTCTTTTTTAATATTCCCCTGGCTATTTGGGGTCTTTTCTGATTCCAAAATCTTAAAATAATTTGTTCCAACTCTCTGAAGAAAGTCCATGGTATTTTGATAGAGATTGCATTAAATGTGTAAATTGCCTGGGTAGCATTGTCATTTTCACAATGTTAATTCTTCCAATCCATGAGCATGGAATATTTTTCCCTCTCTTTGTGTCTTCCTCAATTTCTTTCAGAAATGTTCTATAGTTTTTAGGTTATAGATCCTTTATCTCTTTGGTTAGGTTTATTCCTAGGTATCTTATACTTTTGGGTGCATTTATAAATGGGATTGACTCCTTAATTTCCCTTCTTCAGTCTCATTGTTAGTATATAGAAATGCCACTGACTTCTGGGCATTGATTTTGTATCCTGCCACGCTGCTGAATTGCTGTATGAGTTCTAGTAATCTTGGGGTGGGGGGAGTCTTTTGGGTTCTCTATGTACAGTATCATGTCATCTGCAAAGAGTGAGTGTTTGACTTCTTCTTTGCCAATTTGAATGCCTTTTATTCCTTTTTGTTGCTTGATTGCTGAAACTAGGACTTCCAGTACTATGTTGAATATCAGTGGTGAGAGTGGACATCCCTGTCTTGTTCCTAATCTTAGGGGAAAGGCTCCCAGTGGTTCCCCATTGAGTATGATATTTGTTGTGGGCTTTTGTAGATGTTTTTTAAGATGCTGAGGAATGTTCCCTCTATCCCTACACTCTGAAGAGTTTTGATCAGGAATGGATGCTGTATTTTGTCAAATGCTTTCTCTCAGCTATTGAGAGGATCATATGGTTCTTGTTTTTTCTCTTGCTGATATGATCAATCACATTGATTGCTTTATGAGTGTTGAACCAATCTTGCATCCCAGGGATAAATCCACTTGGTCATGGTGAATAACCATCTTAATGTATTGTTGTATCCTATTGGCTAGTATCTTGCTGAGAAATTCTGCATCTGTGTTCATCAGGGATATTGGTCTATAATTCTCCTTTTTGGTGGGGTCTTTGATTTTTGAATTAAGGTGATGCTGGCCTCATAGAACGAGTTTGGAAGTATTCCATCTCTTTCTATCTTTCCGAACAGCTTTAGTAGAATAGGCATGGTTTCTTCTTTAAACGTTTGATAGAATTCCCCTGGGAAACCATCTGGCCCTGGACGTTTGTGTCTTGGGGATGACTGCTTCAATTTCCTCCATGGTTACTGGCCTGTTCAGGTTTTCTATTTCTTCCTCTTCCAGTTTTGGTAATTTGTGGTTTTCCAGAAATGTGTCCATTTCTTCTAGATTGCCTAATTTATTGGCATAAAGCTGCTCATACTAAGTTTTAAAGATTGTTTGCATTTTCTTGGTATTGGTGGTAATCTCTCCTTTCTCATTCATGATTTTATTGATTTGAGTGTTTTCTCTCTTCTTTTTAATAAGGCTGGATAATGGTTTATCTATCTTATTAATTCTTTCAAAGAATCAACTCCTGGTTTTGTTAATCTGTTCCACAGTTCTTCTGGTCTCTATTTCATTGAGTTCTGCTTGAATCTTTATTAACTCTCTTCTTCTGCTGGGTGTAGGATCTATTTGCTGTTTTTTCTCCAGCTCTTTTAGGTGCAAGGTTAACTTTTGTATGTGAGTTCTTTCCAATTTTTGGATGGATGCTTGTATTGCGATGTATATCCCCCTCAGGACTGCTTTTGCTGTATCCCAGAGATTTTTGAATGGTTGTATCTTCATTCCCATTAGTTTCCATGATCTTTTTTAATTCTTCTCTAATTTCCTGGTTGACCCTTTCATCTTTTAGCAGGATGGTCCTTAACCTCCCTGTGTTTGAAATCCTTCCAAACTTCTTCTTGTGATTTAGTTCTAATTTCAAAGCATTATGGTCTGAAAACATGCAGGGGACGATCCCAATCTCTTGGTATTGGTTAAGACCTGATTTGTGACCCAGTATGTGGTCTATTCTGGAGAAAGTTCCATGTGCACTTGAGAAGAATGTATGTGCATTCAGTTGCGCTTGGTTGTAAAGTTCTGTAAATATCAGTGAAATCTATCTGGTCCAGTGTACCATTTAAAGCTCTTGTTTCTTTGGAGAAGTTGTGCTTAGATCTGTCTATTGTAGAAAGCGCTACATTCAAGTCACCACGTTTAAGTGTATTATTATCTAAGTATGTCTTAACTTTGGTTATTAATTGATTGATATACTTGGCAGCTCCCACATTCGGGGCATAAATATTGATGATTGTTAGGTCCTCTTGTTGGATAGATCCTTTAAGTATGATATAGTGTCCCTCTTCATCTCTTACTACAGTCTTTGGGTTAAACTTTAATTTAACTGATGAGGATTGCTATCCCTGCTTTCTTTTAGGACGATTTGAATGATAAATGGTCCTCCAACCTTTTATTTTCAGGCTGTAGGTGTCCTTATGTCTAAAATGAGTCTTTTTTAGACAGCAAATAGATGGGTCTTGCTTTTTTATCCAGTCTGACACCCTGCGCCTTTTGATTAAGCCCATTCATGTTCAGAGTTACTATTGAAAGATAGGAATTTAGTGTCATCATGATACGTATTCAGTCACTGTTTTTGTGGACTGTTCCCTTGGACCTCCTCTCTCTATTACAGAGTCCCCCTTAGTATTTCTTGCAGAGCTGGCTTGGTGGTCACATATTCTTTCACTTTCTGCCTATCTTGGAAGCTCTTTATCTCTCCTTCGATTCTGAATGAAAGCCTTGCTGGATAAAGTATTCTTGGCTGCAGGTTCCTCTCATTTAGGACCCTGAATATATCCTGCCAGCCCTTTCTGGCCTGCCAGTTTTCTCTGGAGAGGTCTGCTGTTAATCTAATATTTTTCCCCATAAAAGTTAGAGATTTCTTGTCTCTTACTGCTTTAAGGATCTTCTCTTTATCTTTGGAATTTGAAAGTTTCACTATTAAATGTCGAGGTGTTGAGAGGTTTTTATTGATTTTAGGGAGGCTCTCTCTATCTCCTGGATCTGAATGCCTGTTTCCTTTCCTAGGTTAGGAAAGTTCTCAGATAATATTTGTTCAAATACGTATTCTGGACCTCTGTCCTTTTCTGCGCCCTCGGGAACCCCAATTAAATGCAGATTTTTCCTTCTGAGGCTGTCATTTATTTCCTTTAACCTATCCTCATGATCTTTCGTTTTTCTCTTTTTTCCTCAGTTTCCCTTCTTGCCATCAACTTGTCTTCTGTCACGCACTCATTCTTCTACCTCATTAACCCTTGTCCTTAGGACTTCCAGTTTGGATTGCATCTTGTTTAATTGATTTTTAATTTCTGCCTCATTAGATCTAAATTCTGCAGTCATGAAGTCTCTTGAGTACTTTATGCTTTTTTCTAGAGCCACCAGTAGCTGTATAATAGTGCTACTGAATTGGCTTTCTGACATTGAATTGTAATCCAAATTTTGTAACTCTGTGGGAGAGAGGACTGTTTCTGATTCTTTCTTTTGAGGTGAGTTTTTCTTTCTATTCATTTTGCTCATTGCAGAGTAGCCAAAAACAAGTTGTATTGGGAAAAGGAGAAAAAAAGAGAAGAGAAAAAAGAAAAAAAAGAAGAAGAAGAAGAATAAAAAGTAAAAAAGGTAGGGAAGCAAAGAGAAAACAAAAAACAAGGGGGAGTATCCTCTGATTCTATATACTGTAAATCCCTGGACTTCCCCTGGAATTTTACAGTGCTGCTTGGTCAATCACTTGCTTTTCCCCTGTCCTTGTAGCTGGGCTTCTGAGGGAGGGGCCTGCTGTGCTGATTCTCAGGTGTGAGCATCTGGGGGAGCTGCCCAGGCCCCTGCCTGGTGCCCAGCTCAGTGGGAGTTGTTTATCCTGTTTATCCTGTGAGGCCACTGTGAGGCTCAGTGGGAGTTGTTTGAGTGAGGCCCCTGGAGGAGCAGCAACACTGGGGGCGGCCAGCTCCCCAGCCCTGGAGTCAGCTCCTGCAGAACTACCGCAGCTCCCAGTCCGCACTGGCCTGGATGCTCCGGGGTGGGATCGCTGATCTGCTTAGCTTGGGCCCCCCAGCGGCAGGAGTGCCCTTGCTGTCCTGGGCCCTCCCGGCCTCTGCCTGTCCTGGGGGGAACAGTGGATCTTGGGCTGTGTCCCCGGCGCCCTGGGCTCCGGGGCCTGCTCTGTTGGATTCACGCTCCCAGGCTGCGCAGCCCCCTCTCCACCGAGCCTCTGCCGGAGCCGCCCTGAGCTGTTCCAGAGGTGGGGCCCAGCTGCAGCCCTTGAGGGAGCTCGTCTGCGAGGTGTGGGGATCTCCCTGGGGCGCAGGTGTCTGTTAGTGTCCCAGGGAGCCTGAGGGCATCCCTGCCCTCCTGGGATCCTGCTCCAACTCCCTGCCAGTGCCTTCTGTCCGGGAAGATTGGTGAAGCTCCTGCTTCTCCGGGCTGGGGCTCTCCTTTCCTGGGGACACTTGCCCCGGCCTTAGCCGGGCTCCTCGCGGGCCCTCCCCCTTGGATGCTTTTTTATTTCATTCTCTTTTTTTCAGTCTTCCTACCTTGATAGCAGCGTGAATTCTTCTCACTGTAGCATTCCAGCTGTTCTCTCTTTAAATCTCAGGCCGAATTTGTAGGTTTTCAGAATGATTTGAAGGTTATCTAAGTAATTTGTGGGGACAGGTGACTTGGGGACCCTACTCTTCTGCCATCTTGCCCCCTCTCCAAGGCTGGGGAACCATTTTGTAACATGTCCAAATACCTGGGCAAATTTGATCCAGAAAAATGATTACAACTATATTATAAACTGTTAATTTAAAATGTCCTATTGGGGCAGCTCCAGTGGCTCAGGGGTTTGTTTAGCACCACCTTCAGCCCAGGGCCTGGTCCTGGAGACCAGGATCGAGTCCCACATCGGGCTCCCTGCATGGAGCCTGCTTCTCCCTCTGCCTGTGTCTCTTTCTCTCTCTGTGTGTGTGTCTCTCATGAATAAATAAATAAAATCTTTAAAAAATAAAATAAAATGTCTTATTGTAGGGTTCTGACCATGCAAATTTCTATTCTTCACATCACATTTTCTAAGACATATTAATCAAAAAATTCAATATTTATATTTTTAGTAGGCTTTTCAAAATAACTTAATTTTTATGTTATTCACTTAGTATTCCCCCAAAGTAATAATGTAATTTCAATGAAACAACTCAAAATCTTTATTCATAACCATTCCCCACAGAGGAAAAAACATGCACTATTTTCACCCATGTGCACATACACACACATATTAGAGAAAGAACAGAATGAAAGTTATCAGTCATTGACTCAAGAAGCTCTTGCTTTTAAAAATATCATCTTAGTTGTTAATCAAGCCAAGCTAAAAATATACTTGTAGTTACTAGACAGAGTTAAAAAAAATTTGAGAAAAGTTGGTGCCATGACATTAAAAAGTCTTATAAGTTTCTCAGAGTAGATTTCCTTAGAGAAAAAAAGTATGTGATATTCCCTGATATGGGTCACATGTTTATTTAATCAAGATGTAAAGATTTGACCTGGCCTTTTCAACCAAGAAATTAAAAGTTCAGGTGCACTACACTAGATATGCTGTATATAGAAAGTATTGTCTCCATATAATTGCACAAACGTGAGAGTGAGATGACACAACAATGTCTTTTCACCTGTAAAATGTCAGTCTTCATAAAGACAACATTTTGCTGCCAATACTTTAGCATTAATCTTCCTTAATATAAAATCAATATTTCAATGGAGGCTAATTACACTGGGCATTAACTAACAAAAACATCTTGTCTTTTCAAGCATAAAAGGATGCTACAGAACAAGTTAGCTATGAGTTAATGCTAATTGGCCTGCTGGCAATTTATTTAGTTGTTGCATGGAAAAGGTGATTTATTTCAATGATACAATTTAGTATTCTGTCACTAAATTGGCAGAGGCTTCCTTATATTCTCCTAGTGTAACTAGTGAGTGGAGGATCTAGCTCTGAATATTTGGAGAAACGAGGATCCTCTTATTTCCTAAAGAAAGAAAATAGGGTGTTCATCACAGGTGAAGGAACCCTCTTATTTATTTATTCATTTAAATTCAATTAATTAAAATATAGTGTATTATTAGTTTCAGAGGTCTAGTTCAGTGATTCATCAGTTGCATCTAACACCCAGTGCTTGTTATATCACCTGCCCTCCATATTGACTGTCACCAACCCGTCCCCACCACTCCCCTCCAACAACCTGCAGTTTGTTTCTTATGATTAAGAATCTCTTATGGTTTGTTTCTCTCTCTGATTCATCTTGTTTTAGTTTCCCCTCCCTTCCCCTGAAGGAACCCTCCTGACGCAAGTGGAACAGGCCAAAAGAAATTATGTGTTTTCGCCAAGATTTTTCATTTATCCTTTATTCTTCCTTTTTAAGATCTCTGCCACTAACCTCCAATCACCCATACACATATTTGGGCACACTGACAAGATGTGGGGGAGATTAGAAGATATTATGTTTCCAAATGTTAGAATATCCACTAAAATATGAATGCAGAATCCAATTTATGTACAATAAAAGTGAATATTTAAACAATATGTAATTTTGTCATTCCTTAAAAATTGATAATATCTATTTCTTTCTAGAATGTGGAATCTCTATGTGTATTATTTCTGCTATAACAAATTACCACAAATTGATGGCTTAAAAATGCAAATTTGTAGTTTCACAGTTCTGAAAGTCAAAAGTCCAAAACCGTTCTCTTCAAGCTAAAATGTAAGCAGGGCTGTATTCCTTTCTGGACACTCTAAAGGAGGATCTCTTTCTTTGCTGAGGCTGCCTGAGGCTCTTGACCTCCATGCTATGTCTTCAAATACATCAATGTTGTATCTCTGACTTTTCTTCCATATTCATATCTCCCTCTAACCCCAGACAGGAATGTTTCTCAGCTTTTAAGGACTAATATATTAGATTAGCCCTCCTAGGCAATCCAGGAATTTCTCCCATCTTAATTTCCTTAGTCTTAATCATAACTGCAGTGCCTGCTTTGTCACAGGCTCCAGGAATTAGGGCATGGACCTCTTTTTGTTGTTAGTTATGGATTGGTAGTCACTATTCTGTCTATCACAATTAAATACCTTTAAGACAGTATTTGCAACTCAGAAATCAAGAACTTCCAGGAAACTTCTGCATGTCTAAACTGTCACTATAAAGTGGATGCATGATAAAGCAACAAAAGACACTGAAAAAAGACTGAACCTGAGAAATCCACATAACTGCCATCTCTGCTGTTGGGAAAGATAAAATGGTGTTGATTCTCTTCCAAATCTCATGCTAATGCTTCTCAAGGACAGAACATACTCCTCTGGATGAATGTGAGAGAGGGAGGAAGGACATAGAAAATAAATACTGGGACTTAAAGAAAACATAACCCTTGACAGTTGGATTAAATTTAAACCATTAACATGGCATGTCACAACTTGGAATACTAAAAGTTTTGCAGAAGAATTTTGTTCAATTATGTTTGTCCTAAAATATGCTTCCAGTGTTAAGTAGTTAATATGTCTCAAATAATTAAAATACTAATTTATGTTTGTATTTGTGTTTGCTAATTTGTTTTAAGTAACTTTTTTTTTTTTGCTTTGTAATCAGCATATTAAGGAGACATTTATAAATTTCAAACTTGTGAACATGACTTTTAAACATACAATTAAAGCTATTCATCATAATTTGCTATACTACCAACATTAAATTACAGTTACTTTGGAGCATAAGTTAAATGACTTAAAGTAAGCCTGTCACATACCTAGAAGACATCTTCCTGTCTCATACTGTAAATTAACTTCTCCACGTAAATGTCTCTTCACTCTAAGTTACCCTGCTCCCGAAGTCACTACTCTGAAGCTTATCATAGTCCAAAGAGAAGGAAAAAAATGTAACCAGGACTGTCATACACACACACACACACACACACACACACACACACATATATATAGTTTTTTTTAAAGATGGCATAGCAGAGGGGAATGCAATTCTACAAATGCAAGCCCTCAAGCAGCAGCATATGATAAACCCCTTCTTTTTATACCTACCCAGAGAGGTATCCTTCCTATCACTGATACCACAGGCCAAATTACATAGCATGTCATCTTCAAGTAACACTTGAGGCAATGGAATGCAGAGGCATCACAATGAATCCCATTTAACATAACTACAGACCAACACTTCTCTGCAAATTAATAAAGTCTTTGTCTGATTGCCAATTAAATACAAGTTTTAACTTCATAGTTTAACAATTAAGGATCAAACACTGCTAGTCAATACACCTAGCATTTGAGTCTGAACTGTTTCATATATATAGAGCTGCAATCAATTATAAGGTATGGCCTAACAAATGTTAGGGGAGATTTTTTTTAAGTAGTTTTTACAAGTATTAAACGTATCTTGCACACTGAAGCCATCATATACAGGGCAAAGTCAGAGCTTTTATATTTGAGTTTATTCTTCTTTTAACTTTTAAAACTGTATTGTAGTTGAATATTAAAACAAAAACAATAGCAAATAATGAGCTATGATTATAATCCTTCACTCATTCACTACTGCATATAAAATACCAGCAGTGTTATTCACTGATCCCATTAAGATGTCTGACACTGAACATCACCTCTAGGATGATGTTCACCATCCTCATATGCTTCCCCATTGTAACCGCGCAGTCTTTCCTGATTGGGATCAAAGTCCATCAGTTCTACCTGGTCCATTTCATCAGTCTCTTCCACTTCCTTGCTCTCAGGTAGGAGTTTTTCCAGCCAAAGAAATTTTATCAGGAGAGAGAAAGCCGTTCTTGGGGAAGTTTACCTTAAATTCAATGATTAGGCAACCCTTCTCATATGGTCTACGATAAATTGGCATGCCTTCAGTTTACCACACATTTGATATCCCCATGCTTGACAGTCTGACCTGGATGAGAGGTGATAACGATGGTTCGGTTGTCAAGAGTAGATACTGGCTTTTGAAAGCCGCACAGGGTTTCAACCAGCTGTATATCCATACACATGAAAAGATCATCTCGCTGAGTAAAAACAGCATGGTCCTTCTGATCTAAAACAATGATAATATTTCCTGGTTCCAGTCCTGGTTCTTGGTCTCCCTCACCACGGAATGTTACCTTCTGGCCATCTTTCATACCTTTGTCAGTATGCACTTCTAGAATCTTCTTCTCTTGAACTATCTTCCTTCCGTTGCAGCTTTTACATCTATCTTTAGGACTGATCCGTTCCCCATGGCCCTGGCACTCTATGCACACAGACTGAATTTGCTGAACCATTCTAGGTCCTATCTGATGAATTCTTATTTGCATTCCAGTAACTTCGACAATTGGGACAACGTTCGACTACTCCTTTCTTACCATCTTGGCCTTTACATTTATTGCAAATCACATTCTTTTACAGAGCTAGTTTTCTTGTTGCACCATTATATAAATCTTCTAAGGTTACTGAGAGTTGATGTACAATATTTTTACCTGTCCTTTCTCTCTGCATCCTTCCTCTTCCCCCAAAAAACATATCAAAGATGTCCATGGGGGAACCAACACCACCACCAGCTCCACCTTCTTTAATTGCCTGTTCTCCTCCTTTGTCATATAATTCCCTTTTCTTTGCATCAAAGAGCACTTCGTAAGCTTGAGAAATCTGTTTAAACTTCTCTCCTTCCTGTAAGCCTTTTTCAATTCCTTCTGGGTGGCATCGGCTTTGACCGCCAAAACATCATAGTAAGTAAGTGGTTTCTTTCACCGTTTTCTACAGCCGGTGAGAGCACTGAGGAGGGTGTGGGGGAGTGGGAAGGAGCGCGTTGTTGGGCACAGCTTGGGCAGCTGGGGCTCCTCCACGTCTCACAGAGCGTTCTGGAAAGTTCGATCAATTTTTTTTTTTTTTTAAACCTTTATTTTTGAGAACTGTACTTCTAAGAGGATTTATAAACAATGCTATGAGTTTATCAAATGAGTTCATTTTCCTTGTGATAGAGCAAAAGCTTTGAGTGGCTTTAAGCTACAGTGCATCTTAGTGGGCTCCTAATTCCCAAAATTTAAAGATAGACAAGGTCTAATATCTCTTGTCTCAATTACATCTAGTAAATGAAAGTGAGTTTATATATACATATTTTTTTTACCTATTGTGAAGAGTTACAAATCCATGTGTCCAAAATAGTTTCAGGGTGCCCCATTTCTCAGTTGTTTGAGCATCCAGCTCTTGGTTTTGGCTCACATCATGATCTTGGGGGTTGTGGGACTGAGCCCTTCATCAGGTTCTGTTCTCAGCGTGGAGTTTGTTCCTCTCCCTACCCCCTGCTGTGCTCGTTCTAAAATAAATAAAATCTTTAAAACAAAAACAAAAGCAAACAAAACAAAATAAAATAGCTTCAAAAGGGCATGCCTGTGACTTTTGTTTACATATTTTTCATTGTTTTAAACTTTAATATTTGAGTAGAGTTGATACAGTGTTACATTAGCTTCATGTGTAAAACATAATGATTCAACTTCACTGTATGTTATGCTATGCTCAGGACAAGTGTAGCTACCATCTGTCACCATATACAAACCTATATGTGACTTAAAATAAAGGAAGAATAAGAGATAATATTGTTAATCCATTAAGGTTTTTGGACTTTACTTGATACCATAATGTAGCTTACCATGTCCTGACTACTATAGAAATATTCTCTGATTTTTAAAAATATTAATGAGTATAGGAACATGTTGATACATAAAAGTAAATGTATCGAACATTTGTCATTTCATACGCTTCCTACTTTTCTCATTTTCTATATGTGCATGACACTGTGTTAAGCATAGATATGCCATATTGCAAACTGATCTCTCTGTAGAATTACATGTAAGTACCTAAAAATTTTACTGTGACACTGTGACATGACATATATAAATATATATGTTATTTCATATTAATATATTATTCATATATATTTCATATATATTAGCTAAGATTTTCATTGTCGAAACCCCAAATAATTTCAGAAGACATAGTTTATTAATTCCTTTAGTATGAAAGTGAGAGTGGAAAAATCTTATCACTCACTTTATAGACAGTTATACAGATACACTTAAAGATTAAAAGACAGTGATGATAGGAGAGAATTTAAGTCCCTTTTTCTAGCCCTCACATGTTTTCTATATTTCAACTTGTATAAGCTCATTCTCTGCTATACATTTGGCAATTGGGAAATGAGAGAAAATTATCTCTCTGGGGAGCAAAATGACACTGATAAACTTTGCAGAGACTCGACTGCCAACACTTCTCCAACTTAAAGGACTTTTCCTTTCTGACACAGAAAATTCAGTAGTTATAAATGAAAAAGAAAAAACTTAAAAAGAAAATTTCTTCAAAGAACTAGTTTAGAGTAAAAAATAAGAGTAAAAAATGAGAAGTATCAGAAGAAATATAAGGTCATCAAAATTACTCAGAAAAAAGAGGATTTTCTTTTTTTTTTTTATACACAAATCTGAATCATCTCTAAAGGTATAATTAACTGAGATGGAAAAGAGAACACTGCACCAAACTATAAGTAGGTCAGCTCATTTGAGGTTCTTGGCTGCATAGCCTCTGACAGCTGGCTGAATATATATATATATATTATATGTATATATATTATATATATAGTATGCAGGTTCCAGTGATTTATTAGTCTTTCTTTCCCTAATGTCTGTTATATACATTTTTTAAAAAGTGGAAAAGAAAACCTATAGCTTTTCCTTTTTGCTTAGCAAAGACCTACACTGGAGACTTGAGTGTAATTATGAAATGGAGTTAGCTGTATCCAAGTACATGAAACACATTTTTAATTACGTTTAAACACAGAGGAACTATGATTGATGAAAGAAAGTTTTGGTATTTTTCTAGTGCTATAGATATTTTACCTAAATTTTACTTCAGATAATAATTTCTAACATTTTAAATACTGAACATAAATCTTTCTCACTAAACACCCATAGACAATTGAACACAGAAGTATTAGTATTCCTCTCCTTAAAAATCCTTAAATTTTGCAAGTAATAAAATTCTAGGAAAGAAAGTGACCTGTTTCCAGACACAAGCAAATCCCACCATGCCTGATTCATGAGATTCATTTGACCCATTTCAAGGACGTCCGCAGCAATTCATCACTTGTGTCTCCCTAAGTAACCAATTATTTTTAATATTCCATTGGGGAAAGTGTGCTTAATTGTATCTTCATTTTGGAAAGCTAAATCCTATACTTTGAACATATTTGAAATACTTTCTCTCTGAATCTTGGCTTGTAATTATTTTTTAAAGAGTTTATTTATTTATTCATGAGAGACACACAGAGAGAGGCAGAGACATAGGCAGAGGAAGAAGCAGGCTCTCTGTGGGGATCCCAATGCAGAACTCGATACCGGGACCCCGGGATCACCACCTGAGTGAAAGGTAGATGCTCAACCACTGAACCACCCAGGGACTCCTTGGCTTGTAATTGTAACTATGCCTATTACCCCATTCTTGACACTCTTCCAACCACTTTTACTTAACAAACCATCTCTTTTATAATTCATGTCATGTCAGTCTTTGCAGACCCAGCTCAAGTGAAACTGCTATAATCTCCTTACTACCTCAAATCTCTGCAAGTGGTCTTCTGCTCCCATCACCCTATGAATGATATAGATGATTATATTACTAATACCAGTGGAAAATATGGTCCATATATCACCTAAAATTAGCCAGAGGTGAGAATATTATAATTTGTATCTCATTTATTACTTTTTTCCTTATATGACTTCCAAGAAATTACATTTCTGTCTCTCTTTGTCTTCTTTCAGAGCTCGTATTCTCTAGCCAGTTTCTCCAGAAAAGCTGCAGATAATCTCTGCTCCACATTTCCTTACTCTCTTTGAAATATTTGTGTAACTACAGGCTGATGCGTATAAAATTTATACGTTCAACACACACACTTTTATTAGTACTTCATCATTATTATCTGATGTGTATATCAAACAACACATTTGAAATTGAGCTAATATTCAAAAGGTACTTATAATAGACCCTGGCCTACAGTAAACAAGCATTTGTTGTATAGAAATACATGTTGCATAGTGGAGTGTTTAAAAGTATAAACTTTATTGCCAGCCAAGCCAGATCTGAAGAATAACTTTAATAAATCTGATATCATAATACTTGCTTCATACTGTTAAAGTCTTTATGATGATTAAATAAAATACTTATCACACTGGGCAGTGTGTAGAAATGCCTGGATAGGTTATTATTATTATTTTCAAAATTTTTATTTATTTATTCATGAGAGAAACAGAGAGAGGCAGAGATATAGGCAGAGGGAGAGGCAGGCTCCCCAGAGTGAGTCTGATGTGAGACTCGATCCCAGGACCCCAGGATCACCATCTGAGCCAAAGGCAGATGCTCAACCACCAAGCCATCCAGGTACCCCTAGATAGGTTATTATTATTGTTAATAACACTTAAAAACAGACCACATATTCTATTTAATTTTCCTCCTACATGTCCATGAAATCTTAACCCCATTTTAACATTCTTACCAACACGGCTTTAGATCAATCCCTTATCATTTGTTGCTTATATTGCTGGAATATTCTTCTAATAAGATCTTCACCATTCAAATTAATTTCCCAAAAACTCAGTTAAAATATTATTCAAAAAATCAAAATCGGTCATAGTACTCCTACACTTAAATTTATTCATGGTTTTGCATGTATTTACTGAATACTTTTAAACTCCTGCTTAAAGCATTCAAGATTTTCTTCTACTTCTCCAGGTTTACCTCCCATCACCAACACTCTTACATTCTATGTTACAACCATACTCAATCACTTTTAGTACTCCTGATGGATCATGTTATCTGTCATGTTTGGGCCTTTGATATGAAGTACATTCTATCCTGTCTCAAGTTTCTCTGGTTTGCATAGCACATTATTTTCTTTCCCTCAAAATTTTTCTGATCTTTCAATCTCAGTTCTTAACCCCTTTTGTATTCTTACATGGTATTCTGTGTATTTCCTACTGTAACACATAATAACTTATATTTTAACCATCAGTTCACTTGTCAGAAGAACAGGGAATATAATTGTCTTTGTATTCTTCATGCCCAGCCCAGTACCTGGTACATTGCATGACAGTAAGAGTTATGACAGAATATGAGTAAAGTGATATCGAATCCAAGCATCATCAATTTTAATCTAAGATCTGTGAAGGTAAGAATTATATATTAGAATTCCCTGTATTCCTTATGGCTTTGAGGTCAATAATAATTTATTAATATTTCCAACTTTCCTTTGCTCCTTTTAAATAATTTATTATTCTTTTGTCTTTTCCATGGCAGTAAGGTCTAGCTGGTTACAACATGTATAGACCTGTGACAGTATTACAGACTTAGAAAGTAGACACAGGGGGGAAAATTCAGTCCATTTCTCTCAAGAATACTATAATAATGACTTTCAATATTTATCTTATCATTGACTCTCCCAACCACAAACAGTACCACAGTGAACAGAACCCCCTAAAAAACTTTCTGAAAAGCACTGTTGCTGTTTGAGGAATTAAGTAAATTGATCAATAAGATATTCACAATTTCAAATACCATGTCAATTTTATTAGTGTTTTTCTAAAAGTTTAATCTAATATCCTATCTAATTAAGACATATCATTTTTTAAAATTCTGGATATTAAAGGCATTAAAGAAAATATTCAAGGTATCCTAAAAAGTTTCAATAAATTCTATATGTAGGTTTGCCCATAGCAAATTGCTTGCCCAAAAAACAAATTTAAAATTGTCAAGCAGCTGTTGTTCTTTAAATAAATCAATTTCCTTATAATTACTGAAAGGTCTCAGATATGGCATTAACATGGCTCCAAATGTGACTTTTTTTCTCACTACAGAAAATAAAATAATTTTGAAGAGCACATTAAGAAAACATATACCCATATGCATGTAAACTTCCAAAGTATTTACTACCTATAAGGGCCGTGAAAATTATTATATCCATTATAAATATACAAGACATTCTCTTACTCAGTTATTAGAAAACTATGACCCACATGTCAAATATGGTTCATTGCTTGTTTTTATAAAGTCTACTGCATCACCGTAATACCCATTTCTTTGTATTATGTATGGCTGCTTTCTCACCAGGATGAAAGAGTTGAGTGGTTGCAGAAGTCATACATCCCTCAAAGCCTAAAATATTTACTATCTGGCACTTAAAAAAGTTTGCTCACCACTGCTGAAACTCTTGCAATAAATTTATTGTACTGTATCTGATCAAATCATAAGACAATCTTCCCAAACCACAACATTCATCTATTATAGATGTCCATATATTTTGACATGGACACACGTGTGCATACAAACATACACACACTATATATACACATATATTTATATGTATATATATGTATGCATATATATGCATAAATGTATATATATGTATATATATTTATGTACAGTATTTTTTAAAAATCTGGCCACATAGAAACACTTTTACCATGACAAAACAAATTGGCACTGTCCTTTAACAACACTGAATAAGAGAGTCACATGAGCTATGCAGAGACTGATCCACCTTTGAATAAGTGACATGGCAGGGCTGTCTTAGCTTATAAAATTATAAAACTCATACTTGATTAGTGAAAGAAAAGAATTAAATAATTTGGCCTAAGAGTATGTTTTCAAAACAGGGGTTAGGTCAATTTAGAAAGAGTAAGAAAAGGGAAAATGAAATAAGGGGAAACATCAGACCAAGATGCAGTAACACAGCTTGAAACCTGAACAGTAACAGTAGATTTTTCAGCCTGAAGAGCATAATATTTGTAAGACCTATGCAATAGTGGGTCTTAATAAAGTTATATCAGATAAAAAAAGACTGTAATCCTTGAAAGGTAAAGATAAAAAAGACAATAAAATAACGAAATTGAGTCCAACAATTTTTGCTGCTTTTCTGCAAAGTTGTTTATATTATTAAAAAAAAAAATTCTTGAGAGAGAGAGAAAGAGAGAGATGTGAGCAACAGGGAGGGACAGAGGGAGAGAGAGAGAGAATCTTAAGCAGGCTCCATGCCCAGCATGGGCCCCACATATGGTTTGACCTCACCATCTTGAGATCACAACCTGAGCCAAAATCAAGAGTCAGAGGCTTAACCAACTGTTCCACCCAGGTGCCCCAAAGTTGTTTTCAATTACTGCAAAGAGATGGCAAACACAGACTAGCCTACATGACTAGTCTACATGAGTTATGAAATGGGACTGGGCTTTTATGAACACTAAGGCAACTAGAGTTTCCAAGGTAGTGCTGGCAGGGAGAGAACTGCACAGAGAGAGAGCTCTGAAGACTTTGAAGAGTCTCTTCTTAGCATTCAGCTGAATATCTGATCAGCTCATGTATATAAAGTAACTACCCAAGGCTGGAGGGAAAACAAAACAAAGAAAGAAAATGGGGGGGAGGAAAGAGAGAGAGAACGAGAGAGAGAGAGAGAGAGAGAGAGAGAGAGAAGAGAAGAGAGAGAAACTACTTTAATTACCAAAGGTAGCGAATAGGAGCTGTCCCCAGTTGTCAGAGTAGACACTGGGAACACTTGTTAACACTGGATAAGGTATTCAGAAGAGTTTAGTTTAATAAAGGAAAATTAACCCTAGACCCAACACTACTCTTGTCTTCTTAATTAAAAAGGACTAAAAGCAAGACTCTAAAGGATCAGGAACCATATCCCAGAACAAAGTTTTATAATATTTAAACAAATTCAATGATATTTACAACCCAGCAAAATAAAATTTGCAATATGTGACAACTAAATAAAAAAGAAACAAGAACAAAACTATTATCAGGCACCATAAAAGCAAGACTATCATGCCAGGAGAAAAAATACCAATCACTTGAAAATTGCCCAGCAATAAACATTTGAGAATTAGTAGACTGAAAAATAACAGAACCAAATGTGAGGGAGATGCAGAAAATCCTGAAATAAATGATACTAAAAATTTTCCAAGTTTTATGAAAAAAAAAAAAAACAACTATTGATTCAAAAGCTAAATGAGGGGATCCCTGGGTAGCTCGGGTGGTTCAGCACCTGCCTTTGGCCCAGGGTGTGATCCTGTAGTCCCGGGATCGAGTCACACATCAGGCTCCCTGCATGGAGCCTGCTTCTCCCTCTGCCTGTGTCTCTGCCTCTCTCTCTCTCTCTCTCTCTGTCTCTAATGAATAATTTTTTTAAAAAAGCTAAATTAATTACAAGCATAGAGGTGCCTGGGTGGCTCAGTCAGTTAAGTGTCCCAACTCTTGGTCTCAGCTCAGGTCTTGATCTCAGGGTCATGAGTTCAAGCCCCATGTTGGGCTCCATGCCTAGTGTGAAGCCCACTAAAAAAATGAATCAGAAGCACAAGGAAGAAGAAGAAGAAGAAGAAGAAGAAGAAGAAGAAGAAGAAGAAGAAACAAAAGAACATCATCATCCAATTACTTAAAATCAGTAATAAAGAGAAAATCTTATAGTTTTCAGTATACAGGTCTTTCACCTCCTTGGTTAAATTTCCTGGGTATTTTATTCTTTTTCATGCACTTGTAGATTGGATTGTTTTCTTAATGTCTCCAATAGTTTATTGTTTGTGAATAAAAATGCAACAGATTTCAGTATGACATACAACTTTCTAATTCAGTTGTAGTATTTTATTCAGTTCTAATATTTTTTGTGGAATCTTTATATATAATTTTCTACATATAATATGGCATCTGCAAATAGTGACAGTTTTACTTCTTCCTTTTCAACCTGGATGCATTTCATATCTTTTTCTTGCCTAATTGCTCTGGCTAGAATTTCCAATACTATGTTGAATAAAAATGGTGAGAGTAGTGCTTTCATCTTTTCATTGTTGAGTATTAGTATTATATTAGTATTATATTAGTATTATATTAGTATTATATTAGGTATGGACTTATCACTATGGGTTTTATCATGTTCTTCTTATATCTACTTTGTCAAGAGTTCTTAATCAGAAATGGATGTTGAATTTTGTCTAATGTTTTTTTGGCACCTATTAAAATGATCATGTTATTTTTATCCTTTTGTTAATATGGTGTATCACACTGATTGATTTGCAGATGTTGAACTATTTTGGTTCCATGGAATAACTCCTACATGATTATGGTGTATGATCCTGTTAAAGTATTGTTGAACTTGATCTGTTAATATTTTGTTGAGGATTTTTTCTTCTGTGCTCATCAGGGATATTGGCCTGTATTTTTTTTTCCCTTGTGTTAACATTCATCTGTTGCTGGTGTCAGTGTAATGTTGGCTTTGTGAAGTTTATTTATTTTTAAAATTTTTTTTTGAAATAAGTATATAAGTGCTTTTTCTTCTATTTTTTGTAAGACTTTGGGAAGGATTGGTATTTATTCTTTGAATGTCTAGTAGAACTCATCAGTAAAGCTTTTTGGTCTTGTACTTTTTTGGGAGATTTTTGATCAGTGATTCAATCTTCTTATTACTAATCAATATGTTCAGATTTTTTATTTCTTCATGATTCAGTATTGGAAAGTTGCAGGTTTATAGGATTTTATCAATTTCTTCTAGATTGTCTGATTTGTTGGCATGCAATTGTTCATAGTGGTCTCTTATGGTCCTTTTATGTCTGTGGTATCAATTTTAACATCTCTTTCATTTATGATTTTATTTCTTTTTTTCTTAGACACAAAGTTCTTCTTGTCTAAGGATTTGTCTTTTTTGTTTGTTTGTTTGTTTTTAACTTACAAGAATCAGCTCTGGGTTCCATTGATCTTTCCTAGACTCTTCTTAGTCTCTATTTTATTTATTTCTGCTTTGAGCCTTGTTTCTTTCCTACTACTAACTCTGGACCTTGTTTTTTTTCTTTTCTTTTCTTTCTTTCTTTCTTTCTTTCTTTCTTTCTTTCTTTCTTTCTTTCTTTCTTTTCTTTCTTTTTCTTTCTTTCTTCTTTCTTTCTTTCTTTCTTTCTTTCTTTCTTTCTTTCTTTCTTTCTTTCTTTCTTTCTTTCTTTCTTTCTTTCTTTCTTTCTTTCTTTCTTCTTTTTTCTCTCTAGGACTCTAAGGTTTAACATTACGTTGTTTGAGATTTTGTTTGTTTGTTTCTTATAGTAGCATTTGTTTCCACGAGCTTCCTTCTTAGAACTGCATTGGTTATCTTTTTTTTAAAGGTTTGATATGTTGTATTTTAAAACTATGATACTGATGAAAGAAACTGAAGAAAAAACCAAATGGAGAGATAATCTGTGCTCATGGATTAAACGAATGTTGTTAAAATGTCCACATATCCACAGCAATCTAGAGATTCAATGCAATTCCTATCAAAATACTAACAGAATGGGGCAGCCCGGTGGCACAGCGGTTTAGTGCCGCCTGCAGCCCGGGGTGTGATCCTGGAGACCCAGGATCGAGTCCCACATCAGGCTTCCTGCGTGGAGCCTGCTTCTCCCTCTGCCTGTGTCTCTGCCTCTCTCTTCGCTCTCTCTGAATTAATAAATAAATAAATCTAAAAAAAAAAATACTAACAGAATGATAAATGCAGCAAATTAATTCACCTAAAGTCAGATACTAGGTATATAATATTTATTTAATCTATATAGATCTAACATTTGATAGATTATTATGTAAAACTTTAAAGTATGATCCAAAAGAAAATAATTTTGACCAAACTTAACTTTATCAAGTTTAATTAAATTAATTGTTAAAATAATAAAACAAATAGTGCAGACTGGGAGAAAATATTTGGGAATCACATTTGTGATAAAAGACTTGTATCCAAATCATACAAAGAAAAAAATCTCAAAACTCAAGACGAAAACAAGTAAACCAAATAAATGGACAAGTAAAATTGACAAACAACTTAAGCACACACTTTCCCAAATAGAATATACAGGTAGTATGTAATATATAAGCACATGAAAAAAATTGTTTAATATCATTGGAGACTAAGGAAATGCAAATGTGAGTTGAAATTAAATACCATTACATAAATATTAAAATAGATAAAAGAAAAAAGTATTGACAATATCAGGTTCTTCTGAAGATATGGAGCAAATGAGTTTCTCATATTTTTGGTCTGAATGAGAAATTGTAGTCACACTGGAAATTAGTTTGATGTCTTTTTTTTAAGTTTTATAATTTCTTATATCATTTACACTTACCATATAACCTAACAATCATTCTCTTGGGTATTTCTCCAAGAAAAATGGAAGCATATAATCAGGGGGGGGGGGGGAATCCCTCTGTATAAGAATGTTAATAGCAGCTGAATTCTAATAAGCAAAAACTTAAGGAAAATTCAAATGAATGAAAAAATAGAGGTACACATACAATAGAATATTATTCAGGACTAAAAGGAAAAAGGAACTATTGATATGTGCAACAATTTAAATGGATTTCAATAGCACTATGCTTGGTGGAAAAAGCTAACCTCAATAGGTTATGTACTGTATTATTCCATTTTTAAAATGACAAAATTATAGTAATAATAGATGAATATTTATTAAGAGTTAAGTTTGAGGAGAGAGTTAGATTATAATGGGGCAGTCTATTAAATCTAAATTTCTCTGTGGTAACAGAAGAGTAATGGATCCTGATTGTGGTTGTGGTTACCTGCAATACAATTTCATAGCACTATACACTAAATTAAAAAAATAAATGCATTAAAACTGAAAAAAATATGTATGTATGCACAATATTGTACCAAAGTCAATTTCTTGGTTTTGATAAATGTATCATGGTTACATAAGTTGTTATCATTAGGGAAGGTTGGCTAAGGGATACATGGGAACTTTGTACTATTTTTCAGCTTCTAGTGAGTCTAAAATGATTTAAAAACATTAACTAGACTATAGATCTATACTTAATGTTTCTCTCACAGCAATTCTCCATTTATTTACAATATAGTACAACTATGTTATTTAAATCAAAAGCTCTATTGCTGACTATTTCTTTTTAAATATTTTTGTCTTCCAAACACATAAGGCAAAACATGTTATTTCTACACACATACTTCTATTCAACAAAAGCCTTGGTCTAGCATATTGCATTATTTATTTTTCTTTCACACAGTAGTTTTAGATTTCCCTGAATTGTTGCTACAAACACATTTTCATCATTCTTGCTCAAATTTGAACAATACTGACAGTTCTACTCTTTTAAAGTCATACTGATTTAAACTCTGAAGCATATAAACGATAGGATTCTATGACACCTCTAGAGCTTAAGACTTATCATTCTTTATTTACATTGACTCCCTATAGTTCAGTAGATTCCCTTGCTGGAAGTCTAGGCCTAAGATGTCTTTGGCAGTAATTGATTCCAGAATCAAATGCCAGATTTATATTGATTATTACCATGAAACCAGTCATGATCATTGTGACTCCTATAACATGTTGCTTAATTTTATATGGCATGTCATGCTAACACAGAATGATGAGAAGTGACAGCTTGTCTGGCTCAAAGTGATTGTTTGATCTCCCAATAAAGTGAAAAATAACAGTTGTCGCCACTGTAGCAAATTAGGTAACATGGCAGAACCAAGGAGTTTGGATTACACCATGGCTCTAGGTCAAAGTTAGAAATGGATTAAAGAATGATATATCGCAAGTTATGACTTATTAAATTATAAATAAAAGTCATTAGCAATATTTGCTTATGATTAGTTTCTAAGAAATCACATGCTCATTGATTTTATTTTTAAATATTGTTTCATTACTGTATCCAATGTTTTGCAGGTGACTGAAATGATGATTATCAAACTAGATGTTTGCATTTATGTCCAACAAGGATAATGACCCAAAACTTAAGTGTAGAATGATACTTTTAATGAATATTAATAACATAAGGCATAAAATAAACTAATGACCAATGGCCAAACAAATGCTTCTTGAAATTTAGTCAGTGAACGTACTATAAAATAAAAACTACAAAGGCCAGAATTCTAACCATTGAGAGATGCCAGCATAACTCTTCTGCATAGGGCTCCCTATGTCCTCAAACAGAAATAAAATTCCTGATTCTGTCTCCCTGACTCACTTTTAGCATATGTTAAATTGTGTTTAATTGTTTTTTTTTATAGTTACTTGAGATTCCTTGAGTAAAAGGATATTGTACTGTTTTGCTAAATGTTCACAGTATTTAACACAATATCTGGGACAAAGCAAGAGCTCATAAAATTTTTCTCTGTAGTAAATAAGTATACATCCAGAAACTGTCAATGGGAAGAAAAGAGTAAAATAATTCTGAAGGGACTAAAAAATGTAATACTAAACATAATGTAATACTAAAATAATCATTCCATGAGTAATTGAGGAATGTTGGAAGAGGTGCACTAAGGGTATTTTTAAATTAATACAGGGTAGTCAAACATTGTATTAATTGATACAATACATTGTTTTGGAATTATGCACAAAAAACGGGAAAGTAAAAACAAATGGAAGTCAAAAAATGGAAAAGATTTTTACTTAAATATAAAGTCAGTAGTACATGTTCTTTTTTTGTTTTTTATATAATTCTACTTAGTTAACATATAGTGTATTACTTTCAGATATACAATATAGTGATTCAACAATTCCATACAACACCTGGTGCTCATGATAACAAAAGCAATCCTTGCACTCCTTAATCTCCCTCACCTATTTAATTAATTCCCCCACCCACCTCCTCTGTAGTATCCATTTTCTACAGTCCATTTGTTCTCTATAGTTAACAGTCCATTTCTTGGTTTGCCTCTCTTTTTTTCCCATTGCTCATTTGTTTTGTTTCTTAAATTCCACATATGAGTGGAATCATATGATATTTGTCTTTATCTGACTTATTTTGCTTAGCATTATACTTTCTGATGTTTATATCAACAGTAGTCAGATTATAGAAATATCCTGAGTGTCCATCAACTGATAAATGAATAATGAAGATGTAGTATGCATATAAAATTGAATATTACTGAGCCATAAAAAGAATGAAATGTTGCCATTTGCAATGACATGAATGGAGCTAGAGAGTATTAGGCTAAGCAAAATAAGTCAGAGGAATACATGTTCCTTAAGGCATAAAAAACTTAAGAGAATGCCTTTCACTCTGATAATGAAAATAAGCTAGGGGCACCTGGGTGACTTAGTCAATAAAGCATTTTCCTTCAGCTCAGGTCATGATCTCTGGGTTGTGGGATCAAGCCCACATCATGCTCCCTGCTCAGCAGACAGTGTACGTTTCCCTCTCTCTCTCCCCTCCCCTTGCTTGTGCTCTCTCTCAAATAAACAATTAAATTCTTTCTTTAAAAAAGAAAAGAATCTAGATACTCTAAAAAATCAGTTTTTGAGCCCCTCAGACATCTGAGATCACAAGATAATCATGCTTACTGAATTCCAAAGGTTAATAAATCCCTCCATGAAGACTAGGAATAGAGTGAACTAGTATGACATTTTAGAATCACTAGAAGCAATGAATACAGGTAACTCTGCACTTTCTCATTATTTTTTCCAAGGCTTCCAAGAAGAAGACTTTTCTCATTAGTTGTGAGAAATAATGAATGTAGGGCTGGAGACTTGATAGACACCTGCCTCCCATGGTGCATGAATTCAGGGCCCACCAAGATTTAAAGGGAAACTTGAGAATCTTAAGATCACTACAAGCACTTTAGACCATGTATTAGTATAAGGTATTGGTGAATACTAGGCAGAAAAAGTCACCAGGGCCATGACTTTTCTTTGTTACAAAGCAAAGAATAGCTGCTGGTGGTACAGGGGCAGAAAACCAGCATGTATCTCTCACTGTATGAACTGTATGAACTTTCACTCATAGCAGGCAGATATAGGCTACCATTGTGGGAGGGACAGTAAGTCTGAATCACTAGACTTGGCAATAAGTAGAAGAGCAGAAATTGTCATTATGGAGAAGAAAAGAGATGAGAAAGTCCCATCTCTGAGGTAGATGTGTGGGGCCTAAGACTAAGGAAGTGGAATAATCAAGATTACCCTGCTTCTACAATGAGGTGACAAGCAATTGTAATCTATTACAAGGGGAAGACAAGAATGGTGGGTGAGTCACACCTATGATTTGGGCATGCTTAAATCTGAAAACAAGCATGTAAATTGAAATAAACTTTCTGGCATTCTAGTCCTCACACTAAGCCTAAGACAGTGGTTTCACTACAGATCTTTGAAATTTATTTTGCATGATAGGTAACTATAGCAACAATACTCAAACCAGGATCAACTATAGTCTAGATTGACTTAAACTCCACAGTATAGTGTCCTGGCAAAAAGGAAAAAAAAATACCCAGTTGTTGGCATAAATATTATTTACATCAGATTCCATTATTCTTTTATCCAGAATGATTGGATTTAATAAAAAAGAAAATAAAAGAGACTTCTAGTTTTAGCTTCAACTAATAAGCTTGGAAGTTATCAGTTCTGTCCTTACAACAACAAAAATCTGAACTGGAAAACAAAAATAAAATGTGTTTTATTCTTCTACCCATCAGAGAGCTGAGGTCACAGGGAAGTGCTCAGCCTCAAAACTGGAAGAGACAAGTACAAACAAAGTCTCAATATCTACTTACCCAGAGCAAAAGCTGCTAGACACAGTAAATGGTAGTAACATTTAAGTGGTGATTTTGAGGAATTGCTGAATGCTGAAACTGGAATAACTTGAGAGAAAATTCATGGTGATTTCAGGCTTGTGGGGGCTCTACTCATTTTCATGGCTTTTACCTCCAGGGACTCCAAAAGATTCTTATGGTAAAAATCCAAGTAATTAATATTCCCTTATCATCTGTCACAAGAAAGGGAAGAATAATACTTATGAAATATTCCCCAGCCTATTCTTCATAACAAAGGCCTACCGCCTGGAAAAAAAAGTTCATTTCTCCTATTCTAGTTCCATATAGCCTTATGTATGGGAAGCTAAACACTTGTGAAGGTCACATTCAAGAGACAACAAGCTAAAACACTTGTGAAGGTCACAGTCAAGAGATTCATTAAAATAAGGAGATTAAATCAAAATATTGCAGAATTCTTCCCTGCATCCACATCTTACTACCAAAAGAACGAAAAAGACTCCAGCATAATAACAGTGGGTTATAGATGAAATAGCAATAAGACATAGACCCACACAGAGGAGAATTATTTAGAGAAGCCAAAAGTTAACAGAGGGGATAAAAACAAACTAAAGGAATTTGAAGCCCCTGGTAGTAATAGCTAAGAAAAATTGCAAAGCGGCCCAAATCCTACCTAGATTTACATAAAACCTCATACTAAAGCCTAATGACATCAGTTTTTATTACTTGACAATCACATCCTGCTTCCAATGAAAACTTTAAGGCATGTTAAAAGATAAGAAGAGGCAAAGCCAACATAAGCACCAGACTCTGATATTACAGGTGTAAAAATTATCATAAAATTAATTGAAAATACCAATCATTCATATGTTAAAACCTTCAATAAAAATATACACTATAAAATAATACATATTTAATCTAAAAAAAGATGTGAACTTAAAAATCCAAAACAGTGGAAAAATAAGAATAGATAAATTTTTAAAAATCATTGTAACAAAAAGGAAGAATGCCTTTGATAGAGTCAAATACATTGGACATTACCAAGGAAGGAATCAGGGTGTTTGAGATAGGCTAACAGAAGGTTCCCAAATTGAAATTCAAGAGGAAAAATAAAAACAGAACAACAAAAGAAAACATCCAAAAACTGAGGTACAATTCCAAAAGCTTAGCAGACACATAACTGGAATTCCAGAAAAGAGAGAATAAAGAAGAAATACTAGAAGCAACCATGGTTAAGAGATTGTCAAAATTAATGACAGATATCAAACTACAGATATACAAAATTCAAATGACACTAAGCAGAGTAGGTACTGAAGTGCGGGGGTGGGGGTGGGAAAAAACATATTAGCCATATCACAATCAAACTGCAGAAAAATAAATAATAAATAAATAAATAAACAAATAAATAAATAAGAAAGCCTCGAAGAAAGCAAGAAAGGTCTATGCGATCTTGAGTTTAATAATCGATTTGTAAATACAATACAAAACCATGACCCATTAAAAAAAAATGAGCTTGACCACAACTCTGTGAAACTTGAAGTCAACCACAAGAAAAAATTTGGAAATATCACAAGTATATTGAGGTTTAACAACATGCTACTAAAGAATGTATGGAAAAAAATAAAAAATAAAAAAATAAAAAAATAAAGAATGTATGGCCAGCCAGGGAAATCAAAGTGGAAATTTTAAAAAATACTTGGAAACAAATGGAAATGAAAACACGAAGTCCAAAATGTTTGGAATGCAGCAAATGTAGTCCTAAGAGGGAAGTATATAGCAATACAGGTCTATCTCAAGAAGCAAGAAAAATTTCAAATAAACAACTGAACTCTACACCTAACACAGATAGAAAAACAACAAACAAAGCCTAAAGCCAGGAGGAGAACAGAAATAAGATTAGAGCAGAAATAAACGATATAGAAGCTTGAGAAAAACAATAGAACAGATCAATAAAACCAGGAGCCAGTTCTTTCAAAGAAATCAATAAAATTGATAAACCCCTAGTCATTCTAATCAGAAAGAAAAGAGAAAGATCCAAGTAATAAAAGCACAAACAAGAGTGGAGAAATAATAACCAACACCACAGAAATAAAATTACAAGAGATTTTGAAAAAACATATGCCAACAAATTGGACCACCTGGAAGAAATGATAAATTCCTAGAAGTATATAAACTACCAAAACTGAAAGAGGAAGAAATAGAAAACTTGAAAAGAATACTAATGTGGGATCCCTGGGTGACTCAGCGGTTTAGCACCTGCTGTTGGCCCAGGGTGTGATCCTGGGGTCCTGGGATGGAGTCCCACATCGGGCTCTCTGCTTGGAGTCTGCTTCTCCCTTTGCCTGTGTCTCTGCCTCTCTGTCTGCCTGTCTCTCTCTCATGAATAAATAAATAAAATCTAAAAAAAAAAAAAAAAAGAATAATAATGCAAAGAAATTGAATCAGTAATCAAAGTCTCCCAAGAAACCAAAGTCCAGGGCCAGATGGCTTCACAGGTAAATTCTACCAAACATTCACAGAAGAGTTAATATCTATTCTTCTAAAACTATTCCAAAAGTAGAAATGTAAGGAAAACTTCAATTTCATTCCATGAGGCCAGCATTACCCTGATATCACAACTAAAGACTTTGCTTAGAAAAAGAAAGGGGGGATCCTTGGGTGACGCAGCAGTTTGGCGCCTGCCTTTGGCCCAGGGCGCGATCCTGGAGACCCAGGATGGAATCCCACGTCGGGCTCCCGGTGCATGGAGCCTGCTTCTCCCTCTGCCTATGTCTCTGCCTCTCTCTCTCTCTGTATGACTATCATAAATAAATAAAAATTTTAAAAAAAGAAAGAAAAAGAAAGGGGAAGGGATGGGCAGCCTAGCCCAGGTGGTTTAGCTCTGCCTTTGGTCCAGGGTGTGATCCTGGAGACTCAGGATCTAGTCCCACGTCGGGCTTCATGCAAGGAGCCTGCTTCTCCCTCTGCCTGTGTCTCTGCCTCTCTGTCTGTCTGTCTCTCTCTCATGAATAAATAAATAAAATCCTTTTTTAAGAAAAAGAAGAATAATGCAAAGAAATTGAATCAGTAATCAAAGTCTCCCAAGAAACCAAAGTCCAGGGCCAGATGGCTTCACAGGTAAATTCTACCAAACATTCACAGAAGAGTTAATATCTACTCTTCTAAAATTATTCCAAAAGTAGAAATGGAAGGAAAACTTCAATTTCATTCCATGAGGCCAGCATTACCCTGATACCACAACTAAAGACTTTGTTTAGAAAAAGAAATGGGGGGCAGCCCAGGTGGCTCAGCGGTTTAGCTCTGCCTTTGGTCCAAGCCGTGATCCTGGAGAGGCAGGGTGGAGTCCCACTTCCGGCTTCCTGCATGGAGCCTACTTCTCCCTCTGCCTGTGTCTCTATCTCTCTCTCTGTCTCATAAATAAAATAAATAAATAAATAAGTAAATACATAAATAAATAAAGGATAAATAAATAAATAAATAAAGGATGAATAATAAATAAATAAATAAATAAATAAATAAATAAATAAATAAAGGAAACTACAGGCTGATATCCCCAATGAACATCTCATCAATAAAATTCTCAATAATTCTCAATAAAATACTTGCAAATCAAATACAATAGTGCCTAAAAGGATCATTTGCTATGATCAAGTGGGATTTATTCCTGGGCTCCAAGAGTTTTTCAACAATCACAAATCAATCAATGTGATACACCACCTTAATAAAAGAAAGTATGAGAACCATATGATCCTTCCTCTCAGTAGGTGCAGAAAAGCCATTTGACAATGTACAACATGTGTTCATGATAAAAACACTCAAAATAGTAGGGATAGAGGAAACGTATCTCAACAAAATAAAGGCCATATATGAAAACCCCAGAGATAATATCATCCTCAATGGAGAAAAACAGAACTTTTCTTCCACATTCAGGAACACAGGGATGTCCACTCTCACCACAGTTATTTCACAAAGTCCTGGTAGACCTAGCAGCAGTAATCAGACAACAAAAAGAAATAAAAGGCATTCAGATCAGGAAGGAAGAAGTCAAACTTTCATTATTTGCAGATGCCATGATACTCTATATAGAAAAACCAAAAGACTCCACCAAGAAAATGTTAGAACGTCTATATGAATCCAGTAAAGTACGGGATACGAAATCAATGTGCAGAAATCTGTTACTTTCTATATATACACCAGTAATGAAGCAGCAAAAATAGAAATCAAGGAATCAATCCCATTTACAATTGCACCAAAATCCTGTAAAGTACCTAGTGATAAATATAACCAACAAGGTTAAATTTCTGTATTCTTAAAATTATAAAACAAAAGCAAAAATAAACTATGGGGATTTCATCAAAATAAAACCTCTCTGCAATAAAGGAAATAATCAACAGAACTTAAAAGTAACCTATGGAGTGGGAAAAGATATTTGCAAATGACACATCTGATAAAGGATTAGTATCAAAAACCTATAAAGAAATTATAAAACTCAACAGCCCCAAGACAAATAATCCAGTTAAGAAATGGGCAGAAAATATGAATAGGTATTTTTCCAAAGAGGACATACAGATGCTCAACAGACCCATGAAAAGATGCTCAACATTACTGATCATCAGGGAAATACAAGTCAAAACTACAATGAAATATCACCTCACTGTCTGAATGGCTCAAAGCAACAATACATGACACAGCGTGTGCTGATGAGGCTCTGGAGAAAGGGGAACCCTCTTACACTGTTGGTGGAAATGCAAATGGGCACAAGCACTCTGGAAAACAGTATGGAGGTTCCTCAAGAAGTTAAAAATAGAATTGCTTTATGATCCAGCAATTTCACTCATAGCTATTTACCCAATGGTTACAAAGATACTAATTCAAAGGGATACATTCACCCCAACATTCATAGCAGCATTTTTTAGGATAGCAAAATTATGGAAGTAGTCCAAGTGTCCATTGACTAATTAAAAGATAGAGAAGATGTGGTATATATATATCACAATATTAATCAGCCCTAAAAAATAATGGAATCCATGCATGGATGGAGCTAGATAGCATCATGTTAAGTGAAGTCAGTCAGTCAGAGAGAGACAAATACCATATGATTTTATCCATATGTGGAATTTAAGAAACAAAATAAATGAACTAGGGTAAGAGGAAGAGAGGCAAACCAAAGAAGTAGACTCTTAACTATAGAGAACAAACTGATGGTTACCAGAGGGGAGGTGGGCAGGGGGATGGTTTAAATAGGTGATGGGGATTAAGGAGGCCACTTGTGTTGAGCACTGGCTGTTGTATGGTAGGTGATGAATCGCTAAATTTACACCTTAAACTAATATTACACTGTATGTTAAGTAACAAGAATTTAAATAAAGACTTAGAGAAAGAATAAAATCTGCTCTGTAAAAGATAGTATTAAGAGACTCAGAAGAGGATCCAATTACATGGCACCATTTATTTTACAACTGTAAAATACATAAAATATATATATTTATGGATCTGATTGTGCCTTTTGTATTTGTTTTGTTTTTCAGATTCCACATGTAAATTAAATCATATGACATTTGTATTTCTTAGTGAAACTTATTTAACTTAGCATAATATACTCTAGGTCCATCAGTGTTGTCAGTGTTGTCACAAATAGCAAGATCTCATCCTTTTTTATGGTTGCATAATATTACATCACACACATGTATGTGTGTGTATATATATTTTTACATATACAGATATATGTATACATACATATAAACATATTCAAAATATACATATATTTTATGCACATATACATATATGCATACACATACAAACACCACACCTTTTTTATCCATTTATCTATTAATGGACACTTAATTTGTTTCATCTATCAATGGGCACTTAGGTTGCTTCCATATAGGTTTGGCTATTGTGACTAATGCTGTAATAAACATACAAGTGCATATATCTTTTCAAATTAGTGTGTTCACAAAGAATTCATAAGACTCAATAATAAAATCATCCCATTTAAAATATAGAGAAAGTATCTGAAGAGACATCTCACCTAAGAATATATATAATATATACAGTGTATGCAAGTAAACATATGAAAGGATGCTTAACATCATATGGTATTAGGAAATCTCAAATAACACAGCTTTTGGAATGAATACATTCCAAAAGAGTGACAACACCAATAGCTGGTATGGATGAGAAACAACAGAAATTCTCATTCATTGTTGCTGTGAATGTAAAATGAGACAGTTTGGCAGTTTCTTAATATTAAGTATTGCTTTAATATATGATAAAACAATATAACTTCTACCCAACTAATGGGAAAAATTATGCCTATACAAAAACTTGCCAACAGTTGTTTATGACAACTTTGTAATTACCAAAAACCTTAAAGTAACTAAGACAAACTTCAACAGCTAAATGGATAAACTAACAATGATATTATAATTCAATAAAATACTCTTTAGCAAAAAAATGAATGTGCTAATAATCCATGCAAAGATGTGGATAAATCTTAACTGCATATTGATGAGCCAAATAAGCCAGTCTAAAAAAGCTACCTATTATATGCTCCCAACCATGGCATTCTGGAGAAGGCACAGCTGTAGAGACAATAAATCAATGGATCAATGGTTTTGAGGTTTTGGGGGAGTGGGAGGATAGGGTTGAATACATAAAATATAGGGAACTTATCAGGTGGTAAAATTATTCTGAACAATATGTAAGAGTGGGTACATTATACTATAAACTTGCCAAAACCCACTAAACTTACAGCAGAGTAAACTTTAAGTGTGAAAAATTAAAAAAAAAAAATCGCTTAAGATACTTGGAGATCCCTTGAAAAAACATAGACTGTTACAAAACAATTTAACTATATTATGAATGTCTGAAACACTGATCTGAGTGGGAGAGAAAGCTGCTGATCTAAGCAACTTTGAAAATGAATGAGGGGAGCCCTGGGGGCTCAGTGGTTTAGTGCCACCTTCAGCCCAGGGTGTGATCCTGGAGACCACGGATCGAGTCCCATGTAGGGCTCCCTGCATGGAGCCTGCTTCTCCCTCTGCCATGTCTCTGCCTCTCTCTCTGTGTGTCTCTCATGAATAAATAAATAAAATCTTTTTAAAAAATGAATGAAATATGCAAGATTAAAGGCAAAAGAAACTACATCAAGACTGAGTTCCAGTTGATAACATTTCTCACTGTTAGGGGCAAAATGGGTGAAAGTTTTTGAAACCACTATATCACTATTGGAGTAGAAATTTACAAACAAGCAAGGCAAAGAGGCTAGAATGATCCACATGGTAGTGGAATAGAATCAGAGTTGTCAGTCTGAATTTATGTTTAGTTTAGTAGAGATATAGATGCTTTGATGTGGGAAAAATTACATAGCATATATACAAACATGCATTTTCTTGCTTTATCAGTTACTATGCCCTAGAAACAATGATACTCTAGAAGCAAAAGGACACACCTAGCCCAGATCTTTGTTTCAAATATTATTCTCCAACAAAAGGTTACTGAGTTTCTGGAGAAATGACTAATTCTAGGACTAAACAGGAAATCTACCAGGTGATCCTGGAACCTTTTTCAGTGCCAGAGAGTGCTAAATAACAAAACAAAACAAAATCCATTATGATAAACAAAAATCCATGATGATAGGAGTAAATAAATAGTGATAGAGGAACCAATTGAAAGAGCTTCCAATGGCAAAAAAAGGTGGAACAATTTGAACCACAAAAACTATAAAATAGTATTGGAGTCTAACACAAAGTAAAAAATAAATATCCATGAGTCCACACTAATGCAATTAGATGACTGAATAAATAAATGGGGCAGAAGATGAGAAAATAGTATCCCAAGTAGAAAGATTCCAAAAAATTTATGTGAATACTCCATTATAAAAAAGGTAGAGCATAACTCCCTATAGGTATGAGCTATAGATTGTGAACTTCTTTCAGAGAGTATAGTATGAGAACTTGGAATAAAGAACATATTTACAGTGGAGAAACCTGAAAACACTACCTCAGGCAGTAATAAAGGTCAACATTAGCAATGCTCGATCATGTTGGCAGAGTGTATTCTTGTTATCACATGCTAAAATATGGCACTTTATCTCTGTGGTCTTTCTGGTATAGCTACAGACTAATTATAAAGCAAATATTCTATTATAAATAATGGACTTTATGTAAAATGGTTGGCCAGTACTCTTCAGGACTTTCAAGTTTCCTGAAAATAAGAATGTCTGGGAAACTGTCACAGCCTCAAGTTGTCTAAGGATACACGTTGATTACATGCAATATGTTATCTTGGATGGGATTCTGGAACAGAAAAATGACATTTAAGTGAATGCTAAGAAAATATGAATAAGATATGAACTTTAGTTAATTATCAATATTGGTTTTTAGGGATCCCTGGGTGGCGCAGCGGTTTGGCGCCTGCCTTTGGCCCAGGGCGCGATCTTGGAGACTCAGGATCGAATCCCACGTCGGGCTCCCGGTGCATGGTGCCTGCTTCTCCCTCTGCCTATGTCTCTGCCTCTCTCTCTCTCACTGTGTGCCTATCATAAAAAAAAAAAAAAATTGGTTTTTAAATATAACAAGTATATCATACTACCGTAACATTTTAAGTATAGGGGAAACTGAGTACAGAGTTTATGGAAACTGTCTCTACTCTATCTACAATATTCCTGTAAAATTAATTCATAGTAAAAATTACTAAAAACTAATTTTGAAGTATATATTTTTAAAATGCAAGCAAAGATAGTTTCTAGAAGCCTTGCATTATGTGAGATTTTTTTAAAAGATTTTATTCATTTATTTATGAGAGACACAAAGAGAGAGAGAGAGAGAGAGAGAGAGAGAGAGGGACATAGGTAGAAGGAGAAGCAGGCTCCTTAAGAGAGCCCAATGTGGGGCTTCATCCCTGGACCAGGGATCTGGGATCACATCTGAGCTGAAGGCAGATGCTTAACCGCTGAGTCACCCAGGTTGCCCCTGTACTATGTGAGATTTTAAGACTTTGTGAGGGTTTGTAACAGGTATATTTGGAAAATATTTAACATCAAGAGAAAAAGAGGATTTTTAAATGATGTCATTTAGAATGACATCAATGTCATTGTAAAGTACAATGACTTACAAAATTCTTGTAAGTGAAGCAATAAGTATTAATTACAGAGTGGCAAGGTAAAGTTGCATATTTTTTCCCTAAAGAAATCCCTAAAAATAACAAAAAACAATATACCTGAAATTTCTTTCAATAGAGGGGATAGAATCGTTTAACAACAAAATTTCTTTAATTTTAGTGAGGACAGAAGACAAAGAAAATTGAATAAAGAAGAGGAAACTGGAAAGTATCTAGTGTAAGGACAAACACAAAACCAACCTTCCTAAGAAAGTAAGCACTATTGCAATACATATACATATACATATACATATACATACACACAGAAACAGATACCTACTTTGCTCTATTGGTACTAAATAGATATACAGCTTCCTAAAGAGTGATATTGACCCTCTCACTTATGTATTTTCTATGTTCTTGTAGCCTGGAAACTTTTTATCCTTATCTTTCTTAGTCCAAAACAAAACTCAGTTTGGGTTAGTTTTAATTTCTATAGACCAAGGAAGCATAGTTTGCTTTACACGATAATATTTAATGATTTTCTTGTATTTGTCTTTACTTACTTTTTTAAGATTTTATTTCTATATTCATGAGAGACACAGGGGGGAGAGGCCGAAACAAAGGCAGAGGAAGAAGCAGGCTCCCTATGGGGAGCCTGATGTGGGACTCCATCCCAGGACCCCGGGATCATACCCTGAGCCAAAGGCAGACACCGCACTCAACCACTGGTCACCCAGGAATCTCTGTCTCTTCACTTGCTAAATTACTCTGCTTTCTATGTCTTTCTTTTCAGGGAGCATTGCATAATTCTTTGTATTCTCCAAGCCTACAACTGTTGGTGAAATAAATTCTTATTAAATAAATGCTAACTAACATGCAAAATTATGATCTGACTTTATTTGCTATAAAGAGAGGTTGGACCTCGTAGCTGAGAGCTCTAAAAACATGACTAATTTACCATTCTTTACTTTGTAAAAATAAACATCACAAAGATATTATTTTATTCTGAAATAAATAATGAAGAATTCCAAGGAAATTTATTTATATCTCACTCTCACAAATGCATTTATGGAGTACCTCCAACCAAAGTTTTAACACCTGAAAAAATTATGGGAGACAGCCCCACAAAAAGGGGTTATGTGGTTGTTTGAAACATTAACATATGGAAAAGACAATGCATTTTTAAAAAGTTAAGTGGAAACTGAAAAAAAGATTACTGAGTGTCTCAGAATTAGGTGAGAAAAAATAGAAGTTGAATATGATATAAACATGTAAGAAATCACAAGGATATATCCAAAGTTGTACAGTGGAAATGCAGAAAGCTTATTTGTAAAGGTATTAACAATGGGTAACTTACGGTCAATAAGGTAAAGAGTGCAAATATTTTTGGTGGGGGAAATGAGAACATATAATATGTGGAGAGATTAAAATCTGGTTTTCAGAATTAACACTGAGAATAGTGATATGATACTAGAAACAACATTTTCATGTTTCAAAGGATGGTTTTGCTAGAGTAAAACAAAAAACAACTGAGAATTGGAGAGATTATTAACTCTTTGACACTATCTTCAAATTCTGTATGTTGGCTTATATTAAAATTACTCTTTGTTTTTGAGAAAGGACCATTGAAAATTAGAGATTTACAAGATTTAATTCTGTGTACTGAAGCTTTGTTAAGAGAAAGACTTTTTTTTTTTTTTTTTTTTAAGATTTTATTTATTTATTCATGAGAAACACAGAGAGAGAGAGAGAGAGAGGCAGAGACACAGGCAGAGGGAGAAGCAGGCTCCATGCAGGGAGCCGGATCCTGGGTCTCCAAGATCACTCCCTGAGCTGAAGGCGGTGCTAAACTGCTGAGCCACCCAGGCTGCCCGAGAAAGACTATTATATAGACTGAGCAGGCTCATTATTAGTCAATGTATTTGCAATTAGGTGGAAAAAATGACCCATTTGTAGTGAAGGAAGCAAGAATTAAACCTATAAACAATCTAATGATAAGCACCAAATGGACAAAAAAAAAAGTCATTTTAACTTCATTTCTCTTCTTTTGCTGTAGAAATTTAAAATGAATTTAGAGTACTTGCTATACTTAAACTGACAAAAGCAAAGTGTGAGATGAGGGAAAAATTTAATGGTAGCAAGTCTGTTGGAAATACAGATTTCCTTCCACCTTGCAGTTCTACAGTCCATTAAGTTTAAATACTGAACAAATCCCAGATTTTAATACAAACATTACTTCTGCAGTCTTTAAGTTATATCACGCATTACATTTAGAATTCTTTCGATTTGGCTGTAATTGGTTTACTTAAACATAGCTGAGCATATAATATTGTAAGTTTCTTTCTCAATTAGCTGATGAAGCTTCTGTTCCCATTTCTCTGTATTACACAGCTGGATTGCAATTTGACTTAAATTTTTAAACTTACATGTACAGGACATAATTAAAACATGAATGAAAGTCTACTACAATCATACCAATTTAGCTGATTGCTTAGGTTTTCTTGTAATTTAGTATTAGAAATACTTGAAAGATTCATTTTAGTGCAAAATAGATTAGACTATAAAATATATTGTACAGCAAACAGCTATCTTTGGACTCCATGTATAAGTAAATTTTACACCGGAATTTCTTATATAAGAGGATGCTGAATGGGTTCTCAGGGATTTAATTTGCAGATATCAAAAAATGGGAACTTAAGTACTCTTTTAAATTTTCCATCTTCCTAAAAGTAAAAATTAGTTTACTGTTCAAACTGAATCTCCGTTCAGGAGCAGTCTGTAAATATGAAAGCAGTTTCTACCATTCCAATGCTTATTTCTAGCAGATCCAGTTAAAAAAATGTTAAGGACTTTGCTGTTCCTAAATTATATATCCCAATACAGTTATATAAAATTTGAAAAACAGAATATATTCCAAAATACAATAATAAATAACAGTTAAGAAAATGAACAGAGATTATTTACACTCTTACAGAGACCTAGAAAATGAAAGGTTTCCAGAATGATTTGTGCTTATGCTCTGATTTCTGAGTTTACTTCTTTCTTCTTTCATGTGTTAATACCAATTACATGGATATAAATGTTATCATTCCCTTTGCAGTTCATCCACTTCAAAACTCAGACTGACTGCATTACAGTTGCCCTCATCACAGGAAACTATGCATTAGTGAATTAAACCATTCCTTAACGAGGCTTTAATTTCTTTTTTCTATTTGGTAATTTACCATCAGTTGCAAAATAATGAGCAATCGTAAATGTTTTAGAATAATAAGTTGAAGAAAATATTCAATGTATCAAAATTATAATTCTAAAAATGAGTGTGCTGTTATCTCTGTTATCTGGATCATTGATGTCTCAAATTATTTGATAAATGAATAACTCACCTATGCTAATTACCATAATTTTGCTCTTCAGAATAACAATTAGATTTTACCAATTCTTTTTTTTTTTTTTTTTTTTTAGATTTTACCAATTCTTATATGCTTTGTATGCACATCTAAATGTGAATATGGGACACATGTTTGCCAGTCTGTGACAAATGTCCAGCATTATCAGGTTGCAATTTGATGGTAAAGTTTGTATGCAAGGTGAGCCACTGTCATAACTTCTTTGACCTTGCTCCCTTCAATGGCAGAAGACCAAGATCTTAGATATGAGAGTAGAGAGTCTGTCAAAAGTGATGTTTATTTTGCTTTGCATTCATATTGACACGTGATATTGAAACATGGTGTAAGACATTTTCACTTACTTGTGCTCACAACCCATTAGACTTCTAAATTTTTTTAAAATTAATTAATTAATTAATTAATTAATTAATGATAGTTACAGAGAGAGAGAGAGAGAGAGGCAGAGACACAGGCAGAGGGAGAAGCAGGCTCCATGCACCAGGAGCCCGATGTGGGACTCGATCTCGGGTCTTCCAGGATCACGCCCCGGACCAAAGGCAGGCGCTAAACCGCTGCCCCACCCAGGGATCCCAGACTTCTAAATTATTAGTCTTAGAGTAGAAAAGACTGAATAAAATATTATTTTATACTTTTGTGTAACATATGATACGAGGTTGGTTAACTGCTCCCCTAAATCATAATCCCATCATATTTATTCTATTGTGAAATGGTATCAAAATTATAAGGATCAAAAATAAAAATAAAATATGATTCTCATTGTGGAAGTTTGCTTTTTGTTGAAACCAGGTGATCAAAAATATAAATATAAACTTATAATTCAAATAATCTGACTTTATAGTGAGCTGGTTAAAAAAATTATGATGTATTCATGCAATTTACTGATGCAAAATAAATATCTGATTTGAAAAGCAATATTAAGTTACAATATTAGTGTAAGCATTAAAATAATTTAAAAGTAAGAATATAAGAAACTTAATATACTTCTATTTGAGGAGAGAACATTAGTAACGGGAAAGAAAGATTTTTTTCTTTTTCTTTTAAGCATGGCTATTCTGTTTTGAATGTTAAAAGGTATTTATATATCAAGAGACTCAAGATTATATCTAGGAATTGAGATAATAGAAATATTTATTTTTAATTAAAATGTTCTAAATTTAATTATAAGTACATGCCCATATTATATAGTTAATTATAAATTCAAAAACATAATCTTATAACCTAATTTTTTATCATGAGAAAACTAAAATTTGGTACTGTAACATTCCTACCCACAATGTCACTTCAGTTTACTAATGTTTATTATTATTAGTTTTTAATAAGAGAGTTTGCTTCTAGAAAATTAATTATAATATAAAATCTGTTGTAGCTGTAACAAGCAAAACAATTAGATAATTTAGTGGACTGTAGATTTTTTATCCACATCATAGTTTTTGCTATGTACATGAAACAAATATTTTATATAAAAATTGTCTTAGAGAATGATTAAGGAAATTATCATGTAAATAGGAGTTTCTTTAATGTAAAAGTTATTTTAAATTAGGGCTAATTTTACTAGGAACATGTATTTTTTTAATAGAATATTGACAGCAAAACTTTCAAAATCTAAAATAAGAATTTTAATAGTGAAGTTTTAAGGTACTATGACAAATAACGTGGTCAAAATCCCTCATGGCAAAGCAAGAAGACCCATGGTCCTGTGAGACTGCTCTTGGCTCTTTGTTGTAACTTTCCAGTGAAATTTCCAAAGACATGAACATTGTATGTTAATTTCGGTTCAGTATATTTTATTTCTATAAATCAACAGATTCTGTTTTCAAGGCATTTCATTATCCATCCAGATTGAAGTAAATTGTTGAAATACATCCAAATCTAACTTTCTAACACTCAGAAATTATGTTTGAATGGTCATGGTCATTTTGTATGGCTGTTTTGATTAATGACTGACAGATGTACTTATAAACTATAATAAATGTAGTGAACTATAGTCTGTGAAAAATTTGCATCAAGATATACAAAAATGGGTTCTCACTCTTAGCATGTGTTCCATAAATAGTTGCTTTATAGATTAATGAATATGAGGAAATTTCCATATGAAATTTGTCTTTGCATAGATTCTAAAAGTGCTACATGATATTTGACGTCCCTAGTTACCATGATAAATGTCTTGGGGAATTTCCTTAGTCTTTAGATGTTTTCGTAAATGTTATGACTTTGATAATAATGGAAGGAAATGAGTGGTAAATTTATCTATAAACCACAAGAATTGTAAAATAACTACAGACTAGTAAAAAAGCAAAAGCACAGAAATGTTTTATCTCTGTTAAGTAACTTCATTTTCTAAATAGAATAAACAATTCAGTGATATTAAGTATGCTGCTGCTGCTACTAATGGGTTAGATTTAGAAATAAATAATCCAATTAGTTTTTTGTCCAGGCTTATAAAGTCCTTGAGAAGGGTCAATGAAGAATGGGTCAATGTCTGATGGACAAAATATAAAATCAATGACAAGAAAATTGAGTCCAAGAAACTATGACTTATGCTCTATTAGTTCAAATGCTCTATTTAGGTCTTAGAAATGGTAGCAGTCAAATAGCAATCAGAGAAGAAACACATCATCTTTAATCTCATCCAACCCAGGAGAAAATTACTGTCTTGGGTTTTGAATATCTAATGTGGTGGAGGTGATTATGGGGAAGGGTGGGTTGTAACAACTCAATTTTTGCATAAGGCACCCAAACTGATGTTTTTATTTTATATTTGTTTATTTATTTAAGCTTATGTTAAATGCTCAAGTTGTTGCGCCACATTGAAGTGTCAGGTAAGATGTATATAAACAGTTTTTAACTGACGTTAATTTGTCTAATAATTCAGGATAAACTGAAGGAACAAAAATATTCAATAAGAATATCTAATACTGACATTTCAATATGCCAAGATCTGTTCTATGTGTCGTTAATGAATTAATCCATTTAACTTTCACAAACTCAACCTTGTGTGGGAATTAGATTATTATGTGTTGTTAATGAATTAATCCATTTAGCTTTCACAAACTCAACCTTGTGTGGGAATTAGATTACACTTTCTTTATCAGCCCCTTCTTAAGATTAATTTCCTAATCTGTTATTATTACTTATTATTACCTTTAGCAACAAGATAACATAACAAGTTATATAACAAGTTATGACTTGTTATGTTATCCTGTAAAACACTTTAGCTACTCTGGATTTTTTTCTTTATCTGATAAAAATATTATTGTAACTATAATTATAATCATAACTTGAATATAGTCAGTATGGTTCCATAATCCACATCTCTAACCAGACTCTACCCTGAAAATAAAAATATTACAAATCATGGTGCTTTTTCAAAAGTAGAACCTGTAAAGTTCAACTTATGTGTGGTGTATTTTATTGTTCCTAAATCCCATTTTCCTTCTCTTTTTATGTAATATCATATTTTAAATCCTTTATTGTATGCCCACCTGGAATTATTTTTCATATAAAACAATTTAACATAATCTAGAGTAAGTAAACATCACAAATAACTGTGGTTTTTTTTCTTTTTACAGTTAATAGCACTACTCTTCAATTTCCACTTTATTAGATTGCCATTTAAAAAGCTTTCACTCAGGATCTGCCTGAGTGGCTCAGCAGTTGAGTGTCTGCCTTCAACTCAGGACATGATCCTGGAGTTCTGGGAATGAGTCCTACATCGGGACTGTATGGGCCCCGCTTCTCCCTCTGCCTATGTTTCTGCCTCTATGTGTGTGTGTGTGTGTGTGTGTGTGTGTCTCATGAGTAAATAAATAAAATCTTTAAAAAAATTAAAAAAAAAACTTTCACCCTTGTTTCAAAAAATTTGGAATAAGATAAGGGAAGCAAGCTCTTTAGTAAGGCTGTTGTGGTAATTAAGAAGTGATAGTGACATGAACTATATTAGTGTGCCAGTGATAGCACAAGAAATGGAACTTTAAAGGATGGCATGGATGACTAGATTAGGGCGTCATACATGGAGTCAGAGTTCACTGGGGTAAAAACAAGTGATAAGACTAGACAAATGATAAATACTATTGTATTTGTGAGAAGCACCCATGAACAGGTGACCACTCTGAAGGTGATACAAGATTGAAGGCTCAGGAATGAGATTATGGATATATTTAGAATTCATAAAAGAAGTGGGTGACAAGTGAAACTTTGCAGGTGGATTCTATCAGCAATAAGATTTCCTCAAGAGGAAGAAAAGATGGTTTTAGAAAAATACATGAGTGACAGCAATATTTAAGAGGTAGATGGAGAGATCTTAACTTGATCTTCAATACTGAAAGAAAAAGATAAAACAACAAAACCTTTTAACTAAATGTAACAAAGAATTTTTTTCAAGATGAGATGGATAAACAGCAAATATTGAGGAGAGGTCATTGTGAGAAATATAAATCTTATATGTACTTAACAAATATACAGATGATTCCATAAGCCATATTATATTCCATTTTAGCATTATCAATACAACAGAGTTATTTGTCTACTGTCTATTAATGTATCAAGAAAGAGAATCTGAAAGAATTCTCACTAACTTGGAAGATTATTTTGAAGGGATTCACTTGAAATAAAGGATAGATAATTGTAGAAGGGAAATTGATCTAAGGAGGTTTCAGATAGCTAGGAACTCTTATTCAAAGCAACCAATGTTAATATATGAGACAGAAATTATTTCAATGAACAAAGGTAAACAGAAACAAATATAAATACAAATAGAGAAAACAGTAGTATAGCTGCACAAACTTGCATATTGAGCTGCTTTTTCAATAGGCAACTCTATGAGGCATATTATAGGACAAGCGGAATTAAAATATCTCAAAGAAATGATTGAAAATTGTCTTGAATACATGATTATATGTAACATATGAAGGATGCCTGATCTTTAAAATATAGTGGAATGGATTTGTCTGAGAACTTTTCTTTATGCTGGAATATATATGAATTTATAAACCAAAATTTGAAGCAAAGCTTTAACATGTTGATTGATGAGTCCATCATGAGAATCCCAATTACAGCAATCATAAAAGTAATTTGTCGATAGAGAATTTACTTCAGTGGAAATCTATTCCAAGAATTGTAAATCAACATAATGTTTTAAGAATCAGCTATGTTTGAGACTAAACCATTTACAAAATATCAAAGTCTAATCTCTAGAATTGCTTGTTACAGGTTTATTTACAGATGCTATGTGGAGCTATATATAATAGATTGGGCAAGGGGAAGATAGTAACTTTTTTCATAAAACAGTGATATAAATTATTAAAACTTTATATATAAGATAAACACTATGTTAAAAGCCTTTTAAACTGAAAAAATAAAAAATGTTGCAGATAATTTAAAACAAAGATAAAAGAAAAGCAATAAAAACAAAACAAAAACAAGACATAATTAAAAATATTAAATATTTTAAAGTTATTTTTATCCACAAGTTGAATTCTCAGACGAAATACTTATACAGAAAAAAATAGAGAGGGAAATATATTTATACATTTGCATTACCAAATATGCACTACGCTAAATCTCAGCTTTACCTTTCTTTCAACTTCAGTTTTGAATTCATCTCAAATCTCATGGTATGATTACAATATTTTTCAATTTATTAGGACCTGTTTTGTTGCCTAATATGTGGTCTATTCTGGAGAATGCTTCATGGGCACTTGAAAAGAAAGTGTATTCTACTGTTTTAGGATGGAATGTTCCGAATATATATGTTAAGTCCATCTACTCCAGTGTATCATTCAAAGCCACTCTTTCCTTCTTGATTTTCTGTTTAGATAATCTGTCCATTGATGTAAGTTGAGTGTTAAAGTCTCTACTATTTTTCTTTTAAGATTTATTTATTTATCTGAGAAAGATGGTCATAAGCAGATTCCAGAGTACAGAGCCTGACAAAGGGCTTGATCTCACAAAACTGAAATCATAACCTAAGACAAAATCAATAGTTGGAGGCTGAACTGACTTACCACCCAGGTGCTGTAAATCTCCCATTATTATATTGTATTGCTATTAATTCTTTTATGTTTGTTATTAACTTTTTTATGTTTTAGGATGCTCCAATGTTGGCAGCATATATATTTATAATTACTAGATCTTCCTGGGTTGTTACCTTTATAAATAGTGTCCTTCGTCTCTCTCTTCTTTTTTTAAAGATTTTATTTATTTATTCATGAGAGACACACACACAGAGAGAGAGGCAAAGACATAAGCAGAGGGAGAAGCAGGCTCCCCAGAGGGAGCCTGATGTGGACTCCATTCCAGGACCCTGGAATCACAACCAGAGCCAAAGGCAGATGCTCAACAACTGAGTCACCGAGGTGTCCCTACTTTGTCTCTTTTGACAGACTTTGTTTTAAAGTTTATTTTGTCTGATATAGGTATTGCTACTCTTTCTTTTGATATTCCTTTGCATAATAAACGTTTCTTCATACCCAGACTTTAAATCTGTGGGTGTCTTTAGATTTGAAATGAGTCTCTTGCAGGCATATGGATGGGTCTTATTTTCTTTATCCACTCTGTCACCCTATGTATTTTGATTGGAGCATTTTTCCATTTACATTCAGAATAATTATTGATAGTTATGTACCTATTGCCATTTTGTTACTTGTTTCGTTGTTGTTTTTGTAATTTTTCCTCTGATCCTTTCTTCTCTTTCCCTCTTTATGGAGGGCTGGCTTTCTTTGGTGATATACTTCAATTCCTTTCCCTTGTTTTTGCATATCTATTTTGGTTTTTGATTTGTGGTTACCATTTGTTTTGTATATAACACCTTCTGCAAATAGCAGTCTATATGAATTTGATGGTTGCTTGAGATTGAACCCATTATTTACTCCCCCACTCCCATATTTGAAGTAAATGATGTCATATTTTACATCTTTTTATTTTTTGAATCCCTTTACTGATTTTTACAAGTAGATTTATTTTTACTAATTTTGTGATTCCTACTCTTCATACTCTCACTTATAGTCTTTCTTTTACATTTAAAGTGCCTCCTTTAATATTTCTTGTAGGGCTGATTTAGTGGTCATGAGTTCCTTTAGTTTTACTTTGAGAAACTTTTTATCTCTCTTTCTTTCTGAATGATAGCTTTGCTGGATAGAGTATTCTGGGTTGCAAATTTTTCCTTCAACAATTTAAATATATCATGCCACTTTCTTCTGACAAGGAAATTTTCTGCTGAAAAATCAGCCCATAGCATTATGGTTTTGCTTTATAGGTAACTGTCTTTTCTTGCTACTTTAATGTTTTGTTTTATTATCTTTATCAGTATTTTTTTTTTTCATTTTAATTACTATGTGTGTTGGTGTGGGCCTCCTTGGATTGATTTTATTGAGCAATCCTTGTGCCTCACGGATCTGTGTATCTATTTCCTTCCCCAGATTAGGAAAGTTTTCAGCTATTATTTCCTAAAATATATTTCCACCCCCCCTTTCTCTCTCTTCTTCTGAGATCTTTATAATGCGAATTTTATTATGCTTGATGGAGTCACTAAGAACTCTAAGCCTGTTATCAATTTGTATATATATATATTTTTTTTCTTATACATGTTCCTCTTGATTGCTTTCCATTACTCTTCTTTCAGGTCATTAATTTGTTCCTCTGCTTGATTTAGCTTATTTTTGAAATCAATTTTTTTTTATTTATTATGTTCTTCATCTTTAATGGATTCCTTTTTATCTCTTTGTTAAGGGTCTCACTGATGTCCTCCACTATTTTCTCAAGTCTAGTGAATGTCTTTATAAACATTCCTTTAAATTCTCTATCAGGCATATTACATATATCTGTTTTACTTAGGACTTTAACTGTTGTTTTACTCTATTCTTTCCTTTGGGACATATTCCTCCGTTTCCTCATTTTGTCTATCTCTCTATGTTGCCTATGCCCTACTGCTGTGTCTTGGCCACTTTATCCTTGAGGCCAGTTGTCTGCAGAGGTTCTCTTTGCCTGTTGTAAGTAATGCTTGTTTTTAGCCAGGGTGGGGTGCATTTTAATGAGATGTGGAACTGTTATATTAGCCAAATGAGACTTGCTGCTGCCACCAGAACTGTGTGGGTTGGAGTCCTGGTGTTGGTGTAGTTCCCACCAGTCTTCTGAGGAAAGGGACCAGGACTGAGGTAAGAGTGACTGGGAAGAGCAGATTCACCAAAACATGGTGGGGGGATTATTTAAGCAAATTAAGTAGTGAATGTTAGTGCCATACTGGTTCCTACAGGTGGCTGTGTGTTTACGCTCAAGGACAGGGGAAGGAAATGGCTCCTGCCAGCGCCTTTTGTTCCTAGAAGGGTCTCCCTCCAAACCCTGCCTTTCCAACACATGCTCTGAGATGAGTAAATAACTCTCCCTCTTGTATGCTCCAGATGTTTTTCAAACTGCTGCTTCTATGCTGTATCTACATGAGTTGTTTTTCATGCTATCTCTTTAAGTTACCTATAACTCAGCTTCCAAATGTCCTCTAGGTTCTCCCAGAGCTGAGCCTGCTAATCTTTAAAATTCCAGACCTTAAGTTCTATTGGATATAAGAACTCATGAAATTCAGTCCATCTTACTTTCGAAGTCAACTGTTATGGAAATTTGTCTCCCCTACATGGGTTCCTCAGAGTGATAGTCTATTTTTGGCCCTTCTCTGTGTCACTGGCTACCTCCTCAACACAACTTCCTATGGTCCCTTTTATTCCCAAACCTTATCTCCAACCTTCCTATCTTCTCTATTGTGGCCTCCTCTACCTTTAGTTGTGGAGTTTTTTCTGCCAGTCTTTAGGTATTTTTCTGGGTTATTTATGCAGATCTGAATATTATCTAGTTGTATCCATGGGATGAAGAGAGTTTAGGGTCCTCCTATTCCACCATCTTTCCAGCCTTTATTCTGAATTTATCTCAAATCTCAAAAGTCATCTTTATTCATATCCATTTTTTTTTCAGGTCTCAGTGACTCTGGAATTTGATAGTATACTAAATTTTTATTTTGTATACTCAAATGTAAAACAACTGTTTTTTATCTTACCCTTCTTACCCTAAATTTTATACTTCGACTTTGTCCAGAACAGAAAAAAATTGTAACCTTTCTACTTTTTTTTCTTCTATTTCTTTTTAATAATGCATATACTCTCTTCTTTTCCAAAGCCTGTAATACCCCTTTATGGCAATGATAGCCATATTGTTCCCTGTCATTCATGCATCCATGTTGCTGAGATGATATTTGAAATATGTTTTTGATAATTTCTTTTTTTGTATTACATTTCTTCCAAAGAGGAGGGATGAAGCAACCTAAGTGTATCCTTCTGGGATATACATGTATAGAAGACATTGTAAGTGCCCCAACCATATTCTCCTTCCCTGTGTGAGGCCAAATTTCAAATGAGAGCACATGCATGATTTTTTTTTTCTCTGTTGTCTCTCTACCTGCCAAAGTCCACTATGCCTGCCTGCAGGATGAACTTACAATTAATGATCCTTATTCCCTAATGGCAAGAACTGAAGTATATATAGATCAATTCTTTTTTTTTTTTATATAGATCAATTCTTATGCCACTCAGGTGCTATAATTGTGAAAAACATTTTTACATTTTATTTTTAAAATCACCCCCATGGGATTAAGCCCAGGATGCCCATGAGGTAACTTGTTTTATTGTTTTACTTTTTTTCTTTCTTTGCCCTCTCACCTACCCTCTCCTTAAAGTTGTGTCTTGGAATAACCTCTTTGATAATAAGAGAAGCCTCATCTCAGGGGTTATTTGGAGGGAAAACCAAACAAATTGCATCAATCAAGCCCTGGTCAGAAATTAAATAATAAGAAGAATATTTATGGACAAAAATAACATGTTCTTTATGGAAAGAATAAGAGAGAATAAACACACTCTCAAGGAAAAAAAATAATTTGGCACAAAGTAGGATATTTATTTAAATAAAACTGAAAAAAAAATCCAACAATGAATCATCTCTGAAAAGAATTATAAAAGACATATTAAAGATAGAATGAAAATCCCAGTTGGCATATCTGAACTGCAATTGCAAATGGTGAGCAACATATTATAAATATGAAGTAGAGATTGTTGCTGGAGACATATGGTCCTTAATCTTCAAACACTCAATATGAGGATAATGTTTGAACAAGTCATGTGTCTTACTATCTTGTCACATCAAATATCTCCCTCCAACTCCACTAATGATGCCTCAGGCTTTTCTTCAAAGCTTTAGAGGGTTTTCCTTCACACTCTGTCACAACCAAGATGAACTATGGAGTTAATTAGTATCTCTGTGGATTCCTTCGACTAAATAGTGTTAGGTTTTAGCAGCCATTTCCTCAATCCCCTAAGCACTAATAAGAAAACCATGGAGGTTTCTTCAGTGGATTCTGAACAAGACTAAGCCCACGCTCCCCACAACATTAGCCAGTATATTAATCTTTTCCCCTCTTCCCTTACTTATGCTTCTTGCAATCACCTTATAAATAAACTACTTGAGTTTAAATCCCTGCTTTGTCTCTAATTTGGAATGTGTGGGGGGAATTAATGGAATAGAAAATATTTGAAAAATCATTGAATGGGCAGAGTGATAGTAAAAGTCTAATCTAGGTTAGAAATGGGCTAGAGAAATACTGAAAATGAATAGCATGTTAGTTGGGAAAGGAGTAATAAAATTGTAGATATTTTAAAGTTCAAGTGTTATCTAGAAGTAGAATAAATATGTAATTATAATTGTCAGTTGCTTTAGATGAATACCACATAATTAGTAGAAATAAATATTTTCAAAGCATAGGGGCAATGTGAACTGAGTGGGGAAAAAATCTCAAAATGAAATAAAAGGCAAAATGGAGGTGGAAACATACAAGTAAGAGCAGAATGAAATAAAATAGTTAAAATGTAAAAGGAAAAAAAGTGTTGAAGGAAAAACCCACCAATGTAGAATTATGTACCCTGTAAAATTATCTTTCAAAAGTGAAGAAGAAACACACACTTTCTCAGAAATACAAAAATGCAAAGAATGTGTTGTCAGTACACCTGTCTCAGAAGATATATTAAATTTTTCTTTAGGGAAAAGGAATATATATATATAGGTTAAACATTTGGATCTATATTTTTTTTAAAAAAAGAGCTCCAACTTCAATTGTTCTATTCTTAATTGATCTCATAGATAATAGTTTATTCAAAACGGAAACAATGCATTTGATTATATGTTTATGTATATGTTTTATGTATATTTATGTATGCTTATATACAAATAAAATGAATGACAGTTATGATGCAAAAGATGAGAGGAAAGAATGAGAAATATTTTGTTATTATAAATTGTTTGCATTACCTATGCACGGTATGGTGTTATTTGAAAGTGGCCTTGTGAACTCTAGGGCAACCACTAAAAAAAAGTAAACTAAGTGGTATGATTGAGAGTCTAAAGAAGGATAGAAAATGGAATCATAATATATTCAAATAAAACCACAAAAGGCAAAAAAATAATGGAAGACAAAAATAGGAACAAAGAGTGAGAGTAAAAAAATTAAAAGCCGGTAATCAATTTGATAACTATTATTCCTACTATATCAATACTCATTTTAAATATTATTGGTCTAAATCCACAAATTAAAAGACAGAAAATTTCAAAGTATATTTAAAAACATGACCAGAGCATATGCTGTCTACAAGAAACCCACTTAAAAATTTACTTTATAAATGGATAAAAAATATATACTGCATGATAACATTGATCAAAACAATGTAAGAGTAGCTATATTAATTTCAGACAAAACCAAGCCAACTCAAAGTAAGGAAAGTTGTTAAGAAAAAAGAGGGGCAGTACATAATGATATAGGGATTAAATCTCCAATAGGAAATGACAGTTCTTAATGTGGATGAATGTAACAACAGAGGAAAAAAACTACAGGTGGCAAAAACGGATAGAACTACAAGGAGAAATAGGTGATTTCACCCTCATAGTTAGAGAGTTCAATAACTGTCTCTTAGAAATGGAGACTCCCAACAGGCAGAAAATCAACAAGGGCATAGTTTTACACAACACCATAATCAAGTGAATATAATGAATATCTATAGACTACCTCATCCATATAGGATATTCGCCATGATAGAACACATTCTAGGCCATAAAAGACACCTTAAGAAATTTAAAATAATGGAAGTTATACAAGTCTATTCTTAGACACCCATGGGATTAAAATAGAAAGCAATATTGGAAAGATATCTGGAAAATCCTAAAATAAATGCACATTAAGCAACACACTTTTAAATAACACAAGTCAAAGAAGTCACCAGAGAAACTGAAAACATATTAACTAAAAAAATTGAAAAAAATGAATGTAAGATTTGTCAAAATTTGTAGACTTCTGCATAACAAAGAATGAGAGTAACAAATTAAAAACCAGTAATCAATTGGATGAATATTATTCCTACTATAGCAATACTCAATTTGAATATCAGTGCTTATAAGAAAATTTGTAGCATTGAATGTATAGATTAGAAAAATATATATAAGATCAACGATCTAACTTTCTACCTCAGAACTAGAAAAATAAAAGCAAATTATATCCAAAGTAAGCACAAGAAAATAAACAATAAAAATTAAAGCAGAAATTAATCAAATTGAAAAAAAAAATAAATTAATCAAATTGAAAATGAAATAAATAGACAAAAGAATCAAATACTGGTTCTTAAATATCAATGAAATTAAAGACTTTATAGAAAGACTAAAAGATGAAGAAAAGAGAAAAAAGAGGGACACCTGTGTGGCTCAGTGGTTGAGCGTCCATCTTCGGCTCAGGGTGTGATCCTGGAGTTCTAGCATCAAGTCCCATATTGGGATCCTTGCATGGAGCCTGCTTCTCCCTTTGCCTGTGTCTCTGCCTCTTTCTCTGTGTGTCTCTCGTGAATAAATAAATAAAATATTAAAAAAAAAGATAAAGAGGATACAAATTACTAATATCAGTAACTTTTTAGGGGACATGTGTATAGATAGGTGCTATGGAAAATAAAAGGATAATAAAAGAATAGTATGAATAACTCTATGCCAGCAAAATTGATAATTTAGGTAAAATGGACCAATTTCTTGAAAGATACATCTACCAAAATTCACAGAAGAAATAGGCAATCTGAATAAGACTGTTGCTACTAAAATAATTTAATCAGAAATTAATAACTTTCCCAAAGAGAAAGCACCAAACCCAAATGAGTTCATTAGTGTATTCTATCAAACATTTTTTTTAAATTTTTTATTTATTTATGATAGTCACACAGAGAGAGAGAGAGAGAGAGAGGCAGAGACACAGGCAGAGGGAGGAGCAGGCTCCATGCACCAGGAGCCCGATGTGGGATTTGATCCCGGGTCTCCAGGATCGCGCCCTGGGCCAAAGACAGGCGCTAAACCGCTGCGCCACCCAGGGATCCCCTATCAAACATTTTTAAAAGATTTATTTATTTATTGAGAGAGAGAATGCACAAGCTGGGAAGGGGCAGAGGGAGAGGAAAATCCCAAGAGACTCCCCATTGAACTCAGAGCCTGACATGGGATTGAATCGCATAGCCCTGAGATCATGACCTATGATGAAACCAATAGTCAGACATTTAACCAACTGAGCCATCCAGGCACTCCCCCTCACCAGTCCCCACACTTTAAGGAAGAAATTATGCCAATTCTCCACAATTACTTTTAGAAAATAGATGCTGAAGGACTATATCCTGTCTTACTTAATGAGGTCAATATTATCCTAATAGAAACAAAAACAAAACACACACACACATATAAGATATTACAAAAAAAATTGCAGATCATTGTCTCTCATAAACAGATGCAAAAATCCTTAGCAAAGTATTAGCAAATCAAATCTTAAAGAGGAAAAAAAGAATTATACACCACACCCAAGTGGGATTTATCCCAGGTATACAAGTCTGGTTCAACCTTCAAAAATCAATTAATATAATCCATCATATACCAACAGACCAGAAAATAATAATCACATGATCTTATCAAGAGATACAAAAAAACATCTGGCAAAATTCCAACACTCATTCATAATAAAAACTTTTAGAAAAGTAGGAATCCAGTGGAACATTGACAACTTGATAAAGACTATCCTCAAAAAAACTTCTAGCTAACATTATACTTAATGGTAAGAAAGTCAAAACTTTTCCATTTAGATCAGTTACAAGACAAGAATCCTCCTCTCATCCCTTCTTTCAGCATAACACTGAAAGTCCCTGATAAAACAATAAGGCAAAAAAAGAGCAAAAATGTATACAGATTGGCAAGGAATATGTAAAACTCTCTTTATTTTCAGCTGACATGATTGTCTATGTAGAAAATATAATAGAGTTGACAAAGAAAATCCTGAAATTAATAAGCAATTATAGCAAAGTTGAAGAGTAAAATACTAATATTTTACTATATACCAAGTAGAATTTGACATTATAGACAATTATTTTTATGTTAGTGCTCCAAAAATGCAATACTTAGGTATAAAACTAACAAAATGTGTAGAAGTGCTAGATGAGAATAACTACAGGAGAATAAATGAAATCAGAGAATAAATAAAGCAACATTCCATATTTATAAGTAGAATTATGCAATATTGTCAAGATACCTGTTCTTTCTCAATTGTTGTATAGTTCTTTGCAACCTCAATCAAAATCACTGAAAGTTATTTTATGCATATCAATAAACCATTTTGAAGTTTATATGGTGAGGCAAAAGACCCCAGAGTACCTAAGACAGTATTGAAGAAGTGGACCAAATTTGGGGACCAACACTACCCAACATCAAGACTTCAAAAAGTTTAATAAAGGAGTGGGTGGGTGGCTCAGTCACTTAAGCATATGACTCTTGATCTCAGCATATGTCTTGATCTCAGGGTCCTGAGTTCAAGCCCCATAATGAACTCCATGCTGAGCATGGAGACTGCTGAAAAACAAAACAAAAACAAAGCTAAACTAAAAAACTAAAAATAGCTAATCAAGACAGTGTGGAATTGGTAAAAGAATAGACAAGTAGGTCAATAAACAGAATAGATGGTCCAGAAATAGACCCACATATATATAGAAAAGTGATCTTTGACAAATGAACAAAGGCAATAGTTCAGACAAAAAATAATAGTTTCTTCAACAAGTGAAATAACTGAATATCCACATTCTTAAAAAAATCAATCTAGACACAGAAATTACACCTTAAAAAAAAAACTAGCTCAAAATGGATCATAGACAAGTGTCAAACTATAAAACTCCTGGATGATAACATAGGAGAAAACCAGATGATTTTGAGTATACACCACCAAAGACGTGATCCACGGAAAAAACAGTAAGCTGGACTTCATTATAATTTAAAAAAAAATGAGAGACAAGATACAGACTAGGAGAAAATATTTGCAAATAACACATCTGATAAAGGACTGTTTCCCAAAATATATAAAGAACTCATAAAATTCATAAGAACTCATAAGAAAACAATCCAATTAAAAGATCAGTCAAAACCTTAACAGACATTCACCAAAGATTTGCAGATGGCAAAAAAGAAAAGATGCTGCGCATATTACATTTGAAAATGCAAATTAAAACAATAATGAGATGTCACTTTGCACCTATAAAATGGCCAAGATCTAGAACACTGACAATACCAAAGACTTGTGATAATGTGAAGTAATAGAAAATCCCATTCATTGATGAAAGAAATGCATATTAAATAGTGCAGCCACTTGGAAGACAGTTTGACAATTTCTTATAAAACTAAACATAATGTTGTATAATATAGTCAGTAGGGCTACTGGGTATTTGTCCAAAGGACCTGAAAACTTATATCCATGCAAAAGCTTACAAAGAATGTTTATGATCAGCCTTTTTTCATAATTATCAAAAGTGTGAAGCAACCAATATGTGCTTCTGTAGGTGTATGAATAAATAACCTCTGGTACATCTAGACAATGGATTTTTATTTAAAAGTAAGGAGCTATTGAGTGATGAAAAGAAATGTAGGAAAATTAAATTTATATCAACAAATGAAAGAAACCAACATGAAAAGGCTACATATTGTATCATTCTAAGGATATGACATAGTGAAAAAGGCAAAGCTACAGAGACAACAAAAGAACCAATGATTGTCGAGGGTGGGGTGGAATGAATCAGCAGAACAGAGAGGATTTTAGGGCAGTAAAGAAAACCTCTATATAATGTTATGATGATGAACATACATAATTACACTTTTGTTTATATATAATGTTATAATGATGAACATATATCATTACACTTTTGTTTAAATCCACTGAGTGTAGAACAGCAGAAGTGAATCCTTAGGTAAATCATGGAATTTGGGTGATTATTATGTATCAATATAGGTATATCTTTGATAAAAAAAAATAAGTGCCATTCTGGTGAGTTATTTTGATAATGGGGGAGCCTATGCAAATGCAGGGGCACAGAGTACCTGGAAAATCTTCATACATTCCTCTCATTTTATTATAAAGCTAAAACTACTCTATAAATGGAGTTAAAAAAAAAAGCTAGCATTGCATTGGTTAGGCTTCAACATATGACTTTGGTGGGGGAAACATACATATTCAGTTTGCAACATGGATGGATCTTACAAACTTAAGTAAAAGAAGCCAAAGAAAATAGTATACATTGCACACTAATTATACTGCTAAGAACTACTAAATATGACAAGATAAATCTGTGCTGCTAGAAGTGAAGACAGTTATTACCCTTGAGGAAAGTGCTGGTACTGTCTGAAAAGGAGCATTAGCTATGTTTTTGCCACTGGTAATATCTGATATTTTAATTTGAGTGCCAACTATGCAGGTGTGTTTAGTCAGTGAAATTTCATCAAGGTTACAGTTATGACATATTTATTTTCCTGTATTATTTACTTCAATACAATGTTTTTAAAACTTATTGCAGTTGTTTGGTGGCATAAATAATAGATACTAACTCATTTTATTTTTTATTTTTATTTTTTAAAGTCATTTTATTTTTAAATCAGGTACATAGAGGACTGCTTTTCTTCAAAGAGAAACAATATTTAAAATGTGTAAGATGTAGAGATTGAGAATAGATGAAAATAAGTAGATAAATACAGAAATAAGTAGATAAATACAAAAAATAAAAAAAATTATTAGAACATTTATATGGTTTGCATATGTTATATGTATTTATATGTTTTAATAAATAACCATAAAGATAATAAAACAGTAATAAGGCAAAATGTACAACAAAATAGCCTTTGCATGTATCAATGAGAATGCCTTCCAATATAAAAATCAAGTGGCAAAATTACTAAAACAGACTAGCAAATTGGTTATAATGGAATGCTAACATGTCTACATTAGAACATGAGGCATCCTGTTTATTAAAAACAAGGAAAAACTTGTCAATATATTAGAAATTTGAATAAGAAAATTAGATTTTTCAATAAAAATAATTAGATTTTTCAATAAAAATAATTAGATTTTTCAATAAAAATATGGTTAGAAGTCTGCTACCAAGAAATGGAGAACATAATTTTCAAATGAAAGAATATTTACAAAATTTGTCCCCACTAGTTTATAAATAAAGCCAAAAATGTAAAGCAAAAAAGTATCCTAGAAACTATTCTGTGAAAGACAGCAAGAGGGAGAAAATAGTTTTAAAAACCAAAAGAATTTATGAAAGGGAAATCAAATTAGAGTGTATATAGAAAAAGCATTGTTCCATGAAAAGGGGCTAATAACATGCTTTACTTTAAAATAATTATTACCATAGAGATGACCAACAGACACACGAAAAGATGCTCGACATCACTGATCATCAGGGAAATACAAATGAAATCCACAGAGATATCACTTTGCACCTGTCAGAATGGCTAAAATCAACAACACAAGAAACAACAGGTGCTGGTGAGGATGCAGAGAAAGGGGAACCCTCTTGCACTGTTGGTGGGAATGCAAACTGGTGCAGCCACTGTGGAAAACAGAATGGAAGTTCCTCAAGAAGCTAAAAATAGAACTATCCTCATCCATCAATTGCACTATTAAATACTTACTTAAAGAATACAAAAACACTAATTCAAAAGGATACCTGTAGACTGCTGAAATAAAAGCATTATCTACATTAGCCAAATTATGGAAACAACCCCAAGTTTCCATCAACTAATGAATGGAAAAAGAAGATGTGAGTTGGGGGCACCTCGGTGGCTCAGTCAGTTGATCGTCTGACTAGGCTTCAGCTCAGGTCATGATCTCAGTCATTAGACTGAGTCCCATGTTGGGCTCCATGCTCAGTGGGGAGTCTGCTTGAGTTTCTCTCCCTTTCCCTCTGCCCCTTCCCAGTTTTGTATGCTCTCTCTCACACAAATAAATAAGTCTTTTTTTAAAAGAAGATGTGGTTTATATGTGTATATATAATGGAATGTTTATTATTCAGTCATAAAAATGATGAAATCTTGCCATTTACAAAAACACAGATGGAACTAGAGAGTATAATGCTAAGATAAATAAGACAAAGACAAATAGCATATGAATTCAGTCATATGTGGAACTTAAGAAAAAAAAACAAATAAGCAAAGAGAAAAAAGGGAATGAGAGAGACAAACCAACAAAAAGACTCTTAACTCTAGAAAACAAGGGGTTGTGGGGGGGGAGGAGGTTGGTTAAAAATAAGTGATGGAAAAAAAAAATAAGTGATGGGTATTAAGGAGTGCACCTTTTTTTTCAGCTATATTGAGGTATATACATAAACTTGTATATATATATATATTTAAAAATAATAAAGTAATTATTTAAAAATCATGAAAGGCAAAAAGGGAAAATTAGGAACAATTTTATTAGCATCAGTGATATCACAAAGAAGGAACTAATTATATTGCTTTAAGTGTTTATGAAAAAATGTCATTAAAAGTTATAAAAGGAAAGAATGAAATTATTACTGATAAAGTCAAAATAAGCCAAAAATTGTTAGTATGTGCCCATATATTTTTTTTAATGTCTTTTCTAGTCTGTCTAATCACAGGAGTGAACTGGAATTAAGTTCTGACATTTACCCTTGTTGGGCAAATTTTGCTTGCATCGGAATAAATCAAACATTTGGGGCAAGGATGTAAAAAAAAAAAAATGTTTGCAAATCTTTTGAGAAGACACAGGGTCTCCTTTTTATCCAAATTGTGACTCTGATCAAATAAAAATAAAAAATAATATTTAATAAACAATGGAAGTTATATCTAGGAATAAAACATTATCTCCCAATAATATTAATACCAAACCTAAGAATATTTTGTTGCATATCATAAGAATTATATTCATTATTGCTTATTTTAAAACTATTACTGACATAGTTATGTTTAATCAATATTCTCAAAATGAACACAACTTTACCCAAATATTTACATCAAAATTACAGTTAGCACAAAAGAAGTAAGGTTTCTACCACAGCACAGTGGTTGCTGACTAACCCACTGATATTACTGAATTAATTACACTCTCTTATTAAAAAAGCATATTAAATTTTGTAATTAATGGTTTGAGTGAGTTTTCCATTCATCTAAATAAACACGTTAAAGTCTGCAGCCTGGATTAGAACCTCGGTCAAGGGGTACCAGGGTGGCTCAGTCTATTAAGCACCTGCCTTCAGCTCAGGTCATGATCCCAGAGTCTTGGTATGGAGCCCTATATTGGGATCCCTGCTCAGTGGGGAGTCCAGTTCTCCTTCTCCCTCTTCCTTTTACCCTCCCCTGGCTCCTGCTCTGTCAAATAAGTAAACAAAATCTTAAAAAAAAAAAAAAAATCCCAATCAAGATTCAATCAGAGCTAATCATTTTAGATGTTAAATATAAAACTTTAAAGAACAGAAAAACTTATTCTACCATGTGAGTGTTTGCTTTCTCTACAATCTCACCTAGCTGCAGAATACATTTTATTCATTCCTTAGGCTACTATCCTCCCAAATTCATCATTAAGCAGATTTGGGTTTTGGATGTCTTTATGGCGAGAGTCTGTTAATCAGCACTCTTTCTCTAAAATAAAATATTTGTTTCCCTCATGTTAGACGACATAGTGGGCGTAGAAAGTTCATTATAATACCCATCCTTTGTAAATATGTTACTTTGCGCACATTATGATGTCTCTAATAGATAATAGAACAAATAAGATACCTTCTTTACTTTCTATATTTGTAATAATCAAACTGCTATGGAGAAGTATTAATTTTCAAAATCTCACTAGAAAAACTACAAAATTATCTTAATAAAGCCCCAAACCCACTCTAGATAAATAAGAACATAAATTATTTGACTAAACATTAAATTATAGGTGACTTATTTTGCTTAACATAATCCTTTCTAGAGGGGTGGGGCAAGATGGCACAGAAGTAGGGTCCCCAAGTCACCTGGCCCCACCAACTTACCTAGATTGCTTTCAAGTCATCCTGAAAACCTATGAATTCTACCTGAGCTTTAAAGAGAGAATGCTACAGAGAGGAGTTTGCACTTCTAACAAGGTAGGAAGGTGGAAAAAAATAAATAAAAAAGAATCCTGTGGGGGATCCCTGGGTGGCTCAGCGGTTTGGGGCCTGCCTTTGGCCCAGGGTGCTATCCTGGGTTCCTGGGATCGAGTCCCGCGCTGGGCTCCCGGCATGGAGCCTGCTTCTCCCTCTGCCTGTGTCTCTGCCTCTCTCTCTCTCTCTCTCTCTGTCTCATGAATAAAAAAAAAAAAAAAAAAAAAAAAAGAATCCAGTGGGGGAGGGGCCCCCGCGAGGAGTCAGCCTATAAGCCACAGGGCGAAAGCCTCGGCACAGGGAGGCCCCGCCCGGGGCAGCGGGAACTTCACATCCGCCCCGGATTCTTCCCGAGGGAAAGGCGCTGAGCGGGGAGCCCGGGCGGAGCCGCGGAGGGGCCGTGGGGCCTCCAGCCTCCCGGGGTCACTGGCAGGACGTGCGCCCGGGGCAGGGCGCCCCACACCCCGCGGGCCGAGCGCGGGAAAGGGCTGGAGCGCCCGGCGGGGCCTCGGGGAGCAGCCGGGCGGGCGGGCGGGCGGGGGCTCCGGGCGGAGGGGGCTGCGCCCTGCTGCCTTCGGGAGCCGCGGCCCCGGGAGCGACCCCAGCAGCGCAGGCCCCGGAGCCCAGGGCGCGGGGGACACGGCCGGGACCCTGCGCTCCCCCCGGGACGGGGAGGCGGGGAGGCGGGGAGGCGGGGAGGGCCCGGGACGGCGGGGACGCTCCTGCCGCCGCCGCCGGGCGCCCCCGAGCTGTGCGGGGCCGCGCCCCCCGCCCCGGAGCATCCAGGCCAGTGCGGACGGGGAGCTGCGGTCGGTACCGCGGGAGCTGACGCCGGGGCTGGGGACCCGGCCGCCGCCAGGGGGGTTGTCCCTCCTGGGTCACCCTGCGCCTGGGAGGGGCGGGGCCGCCAGGGGACGGGGCCTCACGGGGTCAGCAGCAGGGGCGGAGCATCTCCCCAGGTGCACACACCTGAGAACCGGCACAGCAGGCCCCGCCCCAGAAGACCAGCTGGAAGGACGGGGAAGGGCAAGTTCTTGACCAAGCAGCGCTGGAAAGCTCCAGGGGAAGTGCAGGGATTTACAGTGTATAGAACCAGAGGGTACCCATCCTTGTTTTGTTTTTGTTTTTTCTTTTTTTTTTTAATTCCTTTTTCCAGTACAACTCGTTTTTAGCCACTCTGCACTGAGTAAAATGACTAGAAAGAATTCACCACAAAAGAAAGAATCAGAAACAGTACTCTCTGCCACAAAGTTACAGAATTTGGATTACAATTCTATGTGAGAAAGCCAATTCACAAGCACAATTATAAAGCTACTGGTGTCCCTGGAAAAAAGCATAAAGGACTCAAGAGACTTCATGACTGCAGAATTTAGATCTAATCAGGCTGAAATTAAAAATCAATTAAATGAGATGCAATCCAAACTGGAGATCCTAACAACGAGGGTTAATGAGGTAGAGGAAAGAGTGTGTGACATAGAAGATAAGTTGATGACAAGGAAAAAAGCTGAGGAAAAAAGAGAAAAACAATTAAAAGACCATGAGGAAAGGTTAAAGGAAATAAACGACAGCCTCAGAAGGAAAAATCTATGTTTAATTGGAGTTCCAGAAGACGCCAAAAGGGACAGAGGACCAGAAAGCATATTTGAACAAATCATAGCTGAGAACTTCCCTAACTTGAGGAGAGAAACAGGCATTCAGATCCAGGAGATAGAGAGATCCCTCCCTAAAATCAATAAAAACCATTAAACACTTCAGCATTTAATAGTGAAACTTGCAAATTCTAAAGATAAAGAGAAAATCCTTAAAGCAGCAAGAGACAAGAGATCCCTAACTTTTATGGGGAGGAGTATTAGGGTAACAGCAGACCTCTCCACAGAGACCTGACAGGCCAGAAAGGGCTGGCAGGATATATTCAGGGTCCTAAATGAGAAGAACCTGCAGCCAAGAATACTTTATCCAGCAAGGCTCTCATTCAGAATAGAACGAGAGATAAAGAACTTCCAAAACAGGCAGAAAATGAAAGAATATGTGACCACCAAACCAGCTCTGTAAGAAATATTAAGGGGGACTCTTAAAGAAAGAGGATGACCAAAGAAATAATCCACAAAAACAGTCACTGAATAGGTATTATGATGACACTAAATTCCTATCTTTCAATAGTAACTCTGAACATGAATGGGCTAAATAATCCAATCAAAAGATGCAGGGTTTCAGAATAGATAAAAAAGCAAGAACCATCAATTTGCCATTACAAGAGACTTATTTTAGACCTAAGGACACCTCCAGCCTTAAAATAAAAGGTTGGAGAACAATTTACCATTCTAATGGTCCTCAAAAGAAAACAGGGGTAGCAATCCTCATATCAGACAAATTAAAGTTTATCCCAAAGACTGTAGTAAGAGATGAAGAGGGACTCTATATCATACTTAAAGGGTCTATCCAACAAGAGGACCTAACAATCGTGAATATTTATGTCCCTAATGTGGGATGTGCCAAGTATATCCATCAATTAATAACCAAAGTAAAGACATACTTAGATAATAATACACTAATACTGGGAGACTTCAACATGGCACGTTCTGCAAATGACAGGTCTTCTAAGCACAACATCTCCAAAGAAACGAGCTTTAAATGATACACTGGACCAGATGGATTTCACAGATATATACAGAACTTTCCATCTGAATGCAACCAAATACAGTCTTCTCAAGTGCACATGGACTTTCTCCAGAATAGACCACACACTGGGTCACAAATCAGGTCTTAACCAATATCAAAAGATTGGGATTGTCCCCTGCATATTTTCAGACCATAATGCTTTGAAACAAGAACTCAATCACAAGAAGAAATTTGGAAGAAATTCAAACATGTGGAGGTTAAAGACCATCCTGCTAAAAGATGAAAGGGTCAACCAGGAAATTAGAGAAGAATGAAAAAGATTCATGGAAACTAAAGAGAATGAAGATACAACCATTCAAAATCTTTGGGATACAGTAAAAGCAGTTCTGAAAGAGAAATACATCACAATACAAGCATCCCTCAAAAAAATGGAAAAAAAAATCAAATACACAATCTAGCCTTGCACCTAAAGGAACTGGAAAAAGAACAGCAAATAAAACCTCCACCCAGCAGAAGAAGAGAGTTAATAAACATTCGAGCAGAACTCAATGAAATAAGACCAGAACTGTAGAACAGATCAACAAAACCAGGAATTGGTTCTTTGAAAGAATTAATAAGATAGATAAAGCATTAGTCAGCCTTATTAAAAACAAAAGAGAAAAGACTCTAATTAATAAAATCACGAATGAAAAAGGAGAGATCACAACCAATTCCAAGGAAATACAAATTATTTAAAGATGAATTATAAGTAGCTATATGCTAATAAATTAGGCAATCTAGAAGAAATGGACGCATTTTTGGAAAACCACAAATTACCAAAACTGGAACAGGAAGAAATAGAAAACCTTAACAGACCAATAACCAGGGAGGAAATTGAAGCAGTCATCAAAAACCTCCCAAGACACAAAAGTCCAGGGCCAGATGGCTTCTCTGGGGAATTCTATCAAACGTTTAAAGCAGAAACAATATCTATTCTACTAAAAGTGTTCCGTAAGATAGAAAGGGACAGAATATTTCCAAACTCGTTCTATGAAGCCAGAATCACCTTAATTCCAAAACCAAAGACCCCACCAAAAAGGAGAATTATAGACCAATATCTCTGATGAACACAGTTGCAAAATTTCTCAACAAGATACTAGCCAATAGGATCCAACAGTACATTAAGAAGATTATTCACCACGACCAAGTGGGATTTATCCCTGGGATGCAAGGCTGGTACAATACTTGTAAAACAATCAACGTGATAGATCATAACAACAAGAGAAAAAACAAGAAATATAAGATCCTCTCAATAGATGCAGAGAAAGCATTTGAAAATATACAGCATCCATTCCTGATCAAAACTCTTCAGAATGTAGGGATAGAGGGAATATTCCTCAGCATCTTAAAAACCATCTACGAAAAGCCCACAGCAAATAACATTCTCAATGGGGAAAACTGGGAGCCTTTCTCCTAAGATCAGGAACACAACAGGAATGTCCACTCTCATCACTGCTATTCAACATCGTACTAGAAGTCCTAGCCTCAGCAACAGGCAACAAAAGTAATAGAAGACATTCAAATTGGCAAAGAAATCAAACTCCCTCTTTGCAGATGACATGACACTGTACATAGAAAATTCAAAAGACTCCACCCCAAGATTGCTAGACCTCATACAGAAATTCATCAGTGTGGCAGGATACAGAATCAATGCCCAGAAATCAGTGACATTTCTATACACTAACAATGAAACTGAAGCAAGAGAAATTAAGGAGTCAATCCCATTTACACTGCGCCCAAAAGCATAAGATGCATAGTAATAAACCTCACCAAAGAGGTAAAGGATCTATACCCTAAAAACTACAGAACACTTCTGTAAGAAATTGAGGATGACATGAAGGGATGGAAAAATATTCCATGCTCATGGATTGGCAGGATTAATATTGTGAAAATGTCAATGTTACCCAGGGCAATTTACACGTTTAATGCAATCCCTATCAAAATACCATGGACTTTCTTCAGAGAGTTGGAACAAATCATCTTAAGATTTGTGTGACATCAAAAAAGACCCCAAATAGCCAGGGGAATATTGAAAAATAAAACCAGAGCCGGGGGCTCCACAATGCCAGATTTCAGGTTGTACTACAAAGCTGTGGTCATCAAGACAGTGTGGTACTGGCACAAAAACAGACACATAGATCAATGGAACAGAATAGAGAATCCAGAAATGGGCCCTCAACTCTCTGGTCAACTAATATTCAACAAAGCAGGAAAGACTATCCATTGGAAAAAGGACAGTTTCTTCAATAAATGATGCTGGGAAAATTGGACAGCCATGTGCAAAAGAATGAAACCAGACCATTCTCTTACACCATACACAAAGATACACTCAAAATGGATGAAAGATCTAAATGTAACACAAGAATCCATCAAAATCCTAGAGGAGAACACAGGCAATACCCTTTTTGAGCCAAGCCACAGCAACTTCTTGCAAGATACATCTATGAAGGCAAGGGAAACAAAAGCAAAAATGAATTATTGGGACTTAATCAAGATAAAAAGCTTATGCACAGCTAAAGAAACAGTCAAGAACAACAACAAAAAAAGACAACCTACAAAATGGAGAAGTTATTTGCAAATGACCTATCAGATAAAGGGCTAGTTTCCAAGATCTATAAAGAACTTTTAAACTCAACAGCAAAGAAACAAACAATCCAATTATGAAATGGGCAAAAGACATGAACAGAAATTTCACAGAGGAAGACATAGACATGGCCAACAAGCACATGAGAAAATGCTCCGCATCACTGGCCATCAGGGAAATGCAAATCAAAACCACAATGAGATACCACCTCACACCAGTGAGAATGGGGAAAATTAACAAGACAGGAAACCACAAATGTTGGAGAAGATGTGGAGAAAGGGGGACCCTCTTGCACTGTTGGTGGGATTATGAGCTGGTGCAGCCACTCTGGAAAACTGTGTGGAGGTTCCTCAAAGAGTTAAAAATAGAATTGCCCTATGACCCAGCAATTGCACTGCTTGGGATTTACCCTAAAGATACAGATGCAGTGAAACGCCGGGACACCTGCACCCCGATGTTTATAGCAGCAATGTCTACAATAGCCAAACTGTGGAAGGAGCTCGGTGTCCATCAAAAGATGAATGGATAAAGAAGATGTGGTTTATGTATACAATGGGATATTATTCAGCCATTAGAAATGACAATACCCACCATTTGCTTCAACATGGTTGGAACTGGAGGGTATTATGCTGAGTGAAGTAAGTCAAGCAGAGAAGATCAAACATTATATGGTCTCATTCATTTGGGGAATATAAAAAATGGTGAAAGACACCTAACTCTGGGAAACGAACAAGGTGTGGTGGAAAGGAAGGTGGGTAGGGGGTTGGGGTGACTGGGTGATGGGCACTGAGGGGGGCATTTGACGGGATGAGCACTGGGTATTATGCTATATGTTGGCATATCAGACTCCAATAGAAATATATACCAAAAAAATATTCTCTAGCTTCTTTCATGTCGTTGCAATGGCAAGCTTTCATTCTTCTTTGTGTCTTAGTAATATTCCGTTGTACACATATATAACATCTTTTTTATCCACCAGTTGATGTACACTTGTGCTGTTTCCATGATTTAGCTAGTGTGGATAATGTTGCTATAAACATCATGTTGCATGTATCCCTTTAAATAAGCATTTTTTGTATTTTGGGGGTAAATACCTAGTAGGCAATTGCTAGATCATAGGGTAATTACATTTTAACTTCTTGAGGAACCTCCAAATAGTTTTCCACAGTGGCTGCACCAATTTGTATTCCCATCAACAGTGTAAGAGTGTTCCTCTTTTTCCACATCCTCATCAGCACCTGTTTCATGTATTGTTGATTTGAGCCATTCTGACAAGTGTGAAGTGATATCTTATTGTAGTTTTGATTTGTATTTTCAAGATGATCAGTAATATTGAACATCTTTTCATGGATCTGTTGGCATTTGTATGTCTTCTTTGGAAAAAAATGTCTATTCGTATTTTCTGCCCATTTCTTAACCGGACTATTTGTTTTTTGAGGTATTGAGTTTTATAAGTTCTTTATAGATTTCTGGTACTAACCCTTTATTAGATGTGTCATTTGTCTTTTCCCGTTTCATAGGTTTAAGTTTTGTTGATTGTTTCCTTTACTGTGGAGGTTTTTATTTTGATGAAATCCCAATAGTTCATTTTTGCTTTTGTTTCCCTTGCCTCAGGAGAATATCTAGAAATATGTTGCTACACTGATAATGAAGAGGTTACTGCATTTATTTTCCTCTAAGATTTTTATGTTTTCAAGTCTCAGAGTTAGGTCTTTAATCCATTTTGAATTTATTTTTTTTGTATATGGTGTAAGAAAGTGGTTGTTTCATTCTTCTGCATGTTGTTTTCCAGTTCTCCCAACACCATTTTTTTAAGATACTGTCTTTTGTTTTTTCCATTGGATATTCTCTTCTGCTTTGTCAAAGATTAATTGAACATTTGGTTGTGGATTCATTTCTGGGCTTCATATTCTGTTCCATTGATCTATGTGTCTGTGCTTGTGTCAGTTTCTTGATCTTCAAAGCTTTGAAATATACTTGATGTCCACAAGTGTGACATTTCCAGATTTCTTTTGCTTTTACAAGATTGCTTTAGTTCTTTGGGGTCTTTTGTGGTTCCAAACACATTTCAGGATGGTTTGTTATAACTGTGTAAAACACTCTTGGTATTTTTTTTTTAATTTTTATTTATTTATGATAGTCACATAGAGAGAGAGACGCAGAGACACAGGCAGAGGGAGAAGCAGGCTCCATGCACCAAGAGCCTGACGTGGGATTCGATCCCGGGTCTCCAGGATCGCGCCCTGGGCCAAAGGCAGGCGCCAAACTGCTGCACCACCCAGGGATCCCCCTCTTGGTATTTTGATAGGAATTCTACTAAGTGTGTAGATTGCTTTGGTAGTACAGACATTTTAATAATATTTGTTCTTCGAACCATGAACATGAAATGGTTTTCCATTTCTTTGTGACATCTTCAACTTCTTTCATCAGTGTTTTGCAAATTTTAAGAGTACAGACCTTCTACCTCTTAGTAAGGTTTATTCCTAGCTGTCTTATTATTTTTGGGTGCACATGTAAATAGGACTGATTCCTTGATTTCGATTTCTGCTGCTTCATTACAGGTGTATGTAACAGATTTCTGCACGTTGATTTTGTATCCTGAACTTTACTGGATTCATGTATTATTTATTTATTTACTTATTTATTTATTTATTTATTTAGGTGGTGTCTTTTGGGTTTTCTATATAGAGTATCATGTCATCTGCAAATAATGAAAGTTTGACTTCTTCCTTCCTGATTTGAAGGCCTTTTACTTCTTTTTGTTGTCTGATTGCTGCATCTAAGTCTTCGAGGACTTTGTGAAATAACTGTGGTAAAAGTGGACATCCCTGTTTTCCTGAATGTAAAAAAAAAAAATTCTCAGTTTTTCTCCATTGAGGATGATATTATCTCTGGGGTTTTCATATATGGCCTTTATTTTTTTGAGATGTGTTTCCTCTATCCCTACTATTTTGAGTGTTTTTATCATGGACACATGTTGTACTTTGTCAAGTGCTTTTTCTGCATATATTGAGAAGATCAAATGGTTCCAATCCTTTCTTTTATTAATGTGGTGTATCACACTGATATGTGAGTATTGATCCAATTTGCAGCCCAGAAATAAATCACACTTGTTCATAGCAAATGATACTTTTAATGTATTATTGTATTCGATTTGCAACTATTTTATTGAGAATTTTTGCATCCATGTTCATCAGGGTAATCGGTCTATAGTTAATTTTTGTTTGTTTTTAGCAAAGTCTTTGGTTGAGTTTTCAGGATAATGCTGGCCTCATAGAATGAAATTGGAAATTTCAACTTTTGGAATAGTTTGAGAAGAATAGATATTAACTCTTCTTTGAATGTTTGGTAGTATTTACCATCTGGTCCTAGACTTTGGTTTCTTGGGAGATTTTTTTTTTTTTTAAAGATTTTATTTATTTATTCATGATAGTCACACAGAGAGAGACAGAGAGGCAGAGACACAGGCAGAGGGAGAAGCAGTCTCCATGCACCGGGAGCCCGACGTGGGATTCGATCCCAGGTCTCCAGGATCACGCCCCGGGCCAAAGGCAGGCACCAAACCGCTGCGCCACCCAGGGATCCCTCTTGGGAGATTTTTGATTACTGATTCAGTTTCTTTGCTGGTTATCACTCTGTTCAAGTTTTCTATTTATTGCTATTTCAGTTTTAATAGGTTATCTACTTCTAGGAATTTGTGCATTTTCCAGGTGTTCCAATCTGTTGCACATCATTTTTCATAGTATGATAATTTATTTCTGTGGTATTGGTTTTTATTTCTCCACTCTTGTTTGTGTTTCTATTTATTTGGGTCCTTTCTCTTTTCTTCTTGATAAGTCTGGCTAGGGGGTTATCAATGTTATTAATTTTTTGAAAGAACCAGTTCCTGGTTTCATTAAGCTGTTCTATTGTTTTCAGTTTCTGTATCATTTTTTTTCTGCTCCAATCTTTATTATTGCCTTCCTTCTGCTGGTTTTAGGCTTTATTTGTTTTCTTTTTTATAGCTGCTGTAGGTGTAAGGTTAGGTTGAGTATTTGAGATTTTTCTTGTTTCCTGAGGTAGGACTGTATTGGCATATACTTCCCTCTTAGGCCTGCTTTTGCTGCATCCCAGTGGTTTGGATCATATCATTTTCACTTGTTTCCATGTTTTTGTTTGCTGCTTGTTTGTTTTGTTTTGTTTCATTTTTTTTTTTTTTTTGTATTTCTTCTTTGAATTTCTGGCTAACCCATTAATTTTTTAGTAATATATTATTTAATCTTGATGTATTTGTGATCTTTCCAAATTTTTTTGCTTTCAAGTTGATCTCCAGTTTCACAGTGTTGTAGTCACAAAAGGTGCATGGTATGATCTCAATCTTTTTTTATTTGTTGAGATTTATTTTGTTCCTTAAAATGTGATCTATTCTGAAGAATTTCCCATGTACACTTGAACAGTATGTGTATTCTGCTGTTTTTTCATGGAGTGTTCTGAGTATATCTATTAAGACCATCTGGTCCATTGTTTCCTTGTTAATTTTCTGTTTAGATGATCTGTCCATTGAGGTATATGGGGTGTTAACCTCCCCTACTATTTCTGTGTTATTATCAATGAGTTCCTTTATGTAATTTTACATATTTGGGTGCTCCCATGTAAAGGGCATAAATATTTACATCTTGAATTCTCCCCCTTATGATTATATATGTACTTAATTTTTTTTCTTTTTATAGTCTTTGTTTTTTTTTTTTAACGATTTATTCATTTATTTTAGAGAGGGTATGTGTGAGCAGGTGGAGCAGAAGGAGAAGGAGACAGAGGGTGAGACAGAGGGTGAGAAGTGGACTCTGTGCTGAGCAGACTCCCCATTGAGCCTAAAGCCCAATGTGGGGCTCAATCTCATGACTGAAATTCACCTGAGCAAAAACCAAAATTTGGACACTTAACCAACTGAACCACCCAGGCATCTTTCCATTGTCTTTGTTTCAAAGTCTAATTTGTCCAAAAAATATTACTACTTAATAGTAATTTAATTACTTAATTTACTTAATTTAATTTATTTCAGCTGTCTTTTGACATAAATGCATGACAAATGTTTCTCCACCCCCACTTTCAAACTTTAGGTGCCTTTAGGTCCACAACGGGTCTCTTTTGGGTGGGATATATAGGAATATTGTTTTTTTTAATACATTCTAAACCTTATGTCTTTTGATTGGAACATTTAGGCCATTTACATTCAAAGTAATTGTTAATAAACATGTATTTATTGCCATTTTATTACTTGTTTAGTTGTGGTTTCTGGAAATTTTCTCTGATCCTTTCTTATCATTGTCACTTTGGTCTCTCCTTTACACTCAAAGAGACCCCTTTAATATTTCTTGCAAGGGTAGTTTAACGGCCATGAACTCCTTTAGTTTTCATTTTCTGGGAAACTTTTTGTCTCTTCTTTGATTCTGAATAATAGACATGTTGGATAGAGTATTCTTGGGTATAGATTTTTTTTTTTCCATTCAGAACATTGAATATAGCATGTCTTCTTCTGGGTTGACAAATTTTTGTTGAAAACATCCAGCTTGCCTTATGAGTTTTCCCTTGTAAGTTAAGAACTTCTTTGTCCTCCTGCTTTTAAGATTTTTTCTTTATCACTATATTTTGTAAATTTAGCTACAGTATGGGTGTTGGCCTGCTTTTGTTGATTTTAGTGAGAGTTCTCTGTGTTTCTTGTATCTAGATGTCTGTTTTCTTCTCCAGATTAGGGATATTTTCAGCTATTATTTCCTCATAAGTTTTCTGCCCCCTTTTCTTTCTCTTCTTCTGGGATTCCTATAATACAAATGTTAATATATTTAAAGGAGTCACTGAGTTTCCTATGTGTATTCACATGTTCCATAATTCTTCTCTCCTTTCTTTAGCTTCATTATTTTCCACTATTTTGTCTTCTAAGTCACCATTTCTTTCCTCTGCTTTTTGTAGCCTTCTGTTCATTGCATTAAGCCTGTTTTCAATTTCATTTATTGCATTCTTCATTTGTGTTTCTTTCTTACTCTTTTATCTCTGTTGTAAGGGTCTCCCCATGTCTTCTATTCTTTTCAAGCTCAGTGAGTATTATGATTGTTGCTTTAAATTTTCTATGAGGCATGTTACTTATATCTGCTTTGCTTAGCTCTCTGGCTGTGGCCTCAACTTGTTCTTTCATTTGGGATAAATTAATCTTTCTTGGCATTTTATCTAGGTCTCTGTATTTTTCTCTGTGTTAGAAAAGTCAGTTAAGTCTCCTGATCTAGAAAGTAATGGCCTTATGAAGAAGTCATGCAGTGCCCTCAGCCTGGTGCTTTAGGCAGTATCTCCAGCATACATATTTGTTATGCCATGCTGATCTATTCTTCAGGCCAGTTGTCTGCAGGGGTTCTCCTTGCCTTCTGTGTGCAGTGTTGGGTCTCTAATCCGAATGTGGCATGTTTTAACTGCGTGTACTCTGGTCTGCTTGTGAAATGAGACTCAACACCAACTTCACCAGAACTAGAGCCTTGCAGAACTCTCTGATTGGAAGAAGTCATGTGGGTAGGGGTTTGTGCTGGTCTTCTATATTTAGTTAGATTATAATCAGTTCAATATTATTTGAAATTTTCCTCTTCTTATGAAGTGGCTTAGCATCTCTGTTACAGGTTGGCACAAGAAAGTAAAGACTTAAAACATTTTTTTTTAAATTACAGTTTCCTTATTGAAGCTTATAGAATCAAGAATAAGTGCAATCTTTTTTTTTCAGTTGCTTATCAGCATTAGTTGAGCTTTCATTATTTAACACAAACCTCAAATAACTTTTTTTATTTAAAGGCACACTATTAGAAAAAATAAAAACAAACACAAAGCAAAACAAAACAAAACAAAAAACCAAAAAAACCTTCTCATAACTGGCTCTACTTCAGTGGTCTAATCCTTGTGCATTTAATGTTACCTATGCATTTAATCTCTTTCTGTGTGAATATTTCAGAATAGCATTTTTAGCAATTTCAAGCAGAACTCAAAGCTCAGTGAAAAATAAGCTCACTAATTTAGAGGAGGAGAGAAAACATAGGAATAGTTATATCACACTTTTGATGTGACACCTGTTCTTGTTTTAATAAATTAATCCTATTATACATCACAGATTCATTTTCTGCCTTCCTTTCTCACTTTTCTTCCTTTCTGTAACATAACAACTTCCAAAACACTTGGGTAATACAAGGCCTTGTGTGGACTAGTTTGTGAATTTCCTCATCTCAAGTTATTTTAGGTTGATGAAGTCCACTGTGTTTTTTTTTTTTTAAATTTAAAATTCAAATATAAAGAAATGAGTCAATAACAATTTTCATGTTATTGACACACTAAGATGAATATTTGGAATAAAAAATCATTTACACAATTTTTATGGGAGTATAATGATAATTTTAATGCTAAAAACATCTCTGTAGCTTGAGCTACGTTTTTTGAGAAAATTTTGCAAAGAGATATCACTTAAGGAATATAAAGGATACAAAATATTTGGAAATAGGTATTAAGGCATATTTGACAGTTTTTATATGCATCCACCTCAGGAAATCAGAAGTAGAAGAGAGATATTGTGTGTTAAGACAAATGCTACTGATAAACAGATGTATATAACTAAATAGAAATGTGAAGAAACTTGTGATCGTGGAGGGGGAAGAAAGTTAAATGCAAGCTTAAGTCTAATTTTTAATTAATTTTTAAAAAATTGTTCTATTTATGCCATAAATAATATCAGCTTTTCATTGAAAAACAAACATATGAACTACAATAGTATAGCCTTAATATTATATTTAGATGAAATCCAATTACTACAGCTGCAATACACATACATATAATATGTTCTTATAAAAGTGAATTTGGGGCACCTGGGTGGCTCAGTGATTGAGTGTCTGCCCTTGGATCATATTGTGATCCCAGGGTCCTGGGATCAAGTCCTGGATCAGGCTTCCTACAGCGAGTTTGCTTCTCTTTCTGCCTATGTCTCTACCTCTCTGTCTCTGTCTCTGTCTCTCTGTCTCTGTCTCTCATGAATAAATAAATAAAATATTTAAAAAAATAAAAGCAAATTAGATGTATTACTTTCTTACTTTCATTCATAGAATCCTCCCACCTAGAAATACCTTGTATTCTGAAAAGTCACCACTGACTTCTAAAAATTTTGGTAATGAAGCACAGGTAATCCAAATAAGAAATAATTATCAGTTCTATTAATCTGTGTAAAAACACGTATGCATAGATAGAAGATGTGATACTAAAACCTCAGTTGGATGGGTAGATTAAATCTATTACTTTGCCTAAATCTTTACCATAAATTTTGCCTTTAAATTGTCAAGAGCTCTTAGAAAATAGATCAAATTTGTCATCCTGTGCCTGAAGGTTATGATTACTATGAGCAGAGGAGGTTTTTGTCTAGTCCAGGAGGAGAGAGGAATATAGAATATTGCATTTGAGTGAAAGAGGTTTTAAGGTTTTCTGGATCTTTCTTTGTTTTATTTATTAATTTATTTATTTACTTACTTTTTTAAAAGATTTTATTTATTTATTCATGAGACACACACAGAGAGAGAGAAGGAGGCAGAAACACAGGCAGAGGGAGAAGTAGGCTCCATGCAAGGAGCCTGATGTGGGACTCGATCCTGGGTCTCCAGGATCAGGCCCTGGGCTGACGGTGGTGCTAAACCGCTGAGCCACCCAGGCTGCCCTGTTTTGTTTTGTTTTGTTTTGTTTTTTTTAATAGATTTTATTTATTTATTCATGAGTGATGAGAGAGAGGCAGAGACACAGACAGAGGAGAAGCAGGCTCCATGCAGGAAGCCTGATGTGGGACTCGCTTCCAGGACTCCAGGATTATGCCCTGGTCTGAAGGCAGGCACCAAACCGCTGAGCCACCAGGGATCCCCTGGATCCTTTTTTGAAACAAATTAATAAAAAGTGATCATATTTCATTAAAGATCACATACCAATTAATCAGGTTATACACTCTTCTCCTTTGGGGAGGATGAGTTAACAAGAGTCTTCACAGAAATCTATTCTCTTAATGTGTAAAGGTAGAATATGGAGAGAAATCATCAGTAGCCTCCGACCCTGAACATACTTTTCTACTATGTCTGTCCTATTACCCTATTTACATTAAAATCTAAGTTGGTTTTAGAAAAGCAAGACATTTATTAAAAGTTTCTATCTTAGGGCATCTGCTTGGTTCAGTTGGTTGAGCATTCAACTCTGTTTCAGCTCAGATCATGATCTCAGGGCCTTGGGATTCAGCCCTGTGTAGGGCTCTCTGCTGTACAGGGAGACTGCTTGAGATTCTTTCCCTCTTTCTTTCTCCCTCTCTTTCTCTACCTACCCCCCAACTCATGCTCTCTCTAAAATAAATAAATATATATTAAAATATTTTTAATCTCAATGGTACAATTCTCTGCTCCTACTTTAACAATATCCATTGATCTTTATGAATATCAGTTAATTTTAATAGGATGAAAATTAGATTTCCAAAGGCTTTCTACTTCTAAAGAAGATTTTGACAATGTTTACATCTCTATCAGATTTGCATGTTCTTGTGTATGTGTGCACATGTGTGAGACTCTTATTTTAACGTATAAACATTTTCCAAATTGCAAAATGGGATGACAATGGAACATAATAAAATAAAATAAATTTTTACATTGATGTGTTATACCTGAAACACAAAATAAAATAAAATATTATTACAATAACCATCTATTACTATTAAATCCTTTCCTACTTCTCAAATTATATGCAAATTTCAAATATATTCAAAGTGCTAAATAAGGAGAAAATGAGAGATATAAATTTTGTTCCTCTCTGACCCTCATTGTCACTTATATACTTATTTTAATAAAATTTATCAATTTAAAAAGAGAGATATAAGTTTTGTTCCTCTCTGACCCTCATTGTCATTTATATACTTATTTTAATAAAATTTATCAATTTAAAAAGATTATGAATCAGGTCCACAAGAAGTTTGGAAGTTGCCAAGCTGTCTTAACAACCTATTAGAGGGGTGCCTGGGTAGCTCAATGGTTGAGTATCTGCCTTTGCTTTAGGTCATGATCCAGGGTCCTAGGATCATGTCCCAGATCAGGCTCCCCACAGGGAGCCTGATTCTCTCTCTGCCTACATGTCTATCTTTCTCTGTGTCACTCATGAATAAATAAATAAAATCTTTAAAAGCAAACAAATAAGCTGAACAAATTGAAAATCAATAATTCATCTTATATCTTTAAAAAGTGAGGTCATAGGGCATACTACTGCCTATATAATTGGAGAGACAGATAGGCATATAGATAATCACAACTTACTAGAAAGAAACATTCCATAACCATTGCTAGGGAGAGAAACCAGAATATAATTGAAAAATTGCTAGGGGCTCAGAGGGGATTCATCTAAGCATTAAAAAATCCATGGGGACCCAGTCATTGGGAACCCTACACAGTTTGTTGAATTTTAGCTCGTGGATCTCTACCAGTTAGCATAGTCCAAATATGAGAAAAAAAGAAAAACAAGAACAAAAACACCTCTGGATTTTTCCAGCGTATGGTGGGGGAAATGAACCATTTAAAATGTTCAATTATTTTGTTCTTCTCCATATGAAGCCCTCAGAAGAGGGCTAATTAATCTGTGCCCAGTGGGCTCTTATCAGAGCCTAACTGGTCAGAGAGAAGGAATGATCCAACTATAGGTGGCTAGCCTTCTACATTGAGAAAGTGAAATGCCCAACTTCAGCCCCCTTCTTGCCTTCCATTTGAGGGAAGGGAAATATCCAATGCTAGCCTACTCTAGCCATCCAGTACCACTGAAGAGAAGGAAGAGAAGAAAAGTCTCATAAGCATATGTGAAACTTATAGTCCAGAGTAGCAACCAGTTCACTTAAAGACTAAGACCTAATCATAGGAATACAGAACATTTCCAACTCTGTCACCTTATCTCCGCATGACAAAGGCCTATTTACAGTAGTTCTTTTTATCCAGTACATTGTGTCTGGCTATTGGAATTGGAGTCAAACAAATTTTATACTTATATTGATAACTCTTGGTCATCCATTGAAAAAGTTTTTAAAAAGCACAACATATACGCAATGAAGGGAGAAGAAATGGAATCATTAAATGCTCAATTACAGCCATAAAAGAGAGGGAAACAAAAGAAGACAATTATAAGAAAAAAGAGCAAAGGCAACAAATAAAAAACAGATGCTGTAGTTATTTTTTTAATATTTTATTTATTTATTCATGAGAGAGACAGAGAGAGAAACAGAGACACAGACAGAGGGAGAAGCAGTCTCCATGCAGGGATCCCATTGTGGGACTTGATCCCGGGACTCCAGGATCACGCCCTGGGCCGAAGGCAGGTGCTAAACCGCTGAGCCACCCAGGGATCCCAGATGCTGTAGTTATTGATCCATCTCTATCAACAATTGCTTTGAACATCAATGATTTAAATGCACAATTAAAAGACAGATTGTTAGAGTAGATTTAAAATCAAGATCCAAATATGTGTTGTTCACAAAAAGAAAAACACTATTAAGAAATATAAGATAAAAGTAAGTAGAAGGAGAAAATATACCATTCTAACACCAACCAAAAGAAAGTGGGAGTACCTCTACTAATTTCAGATATAGCAATTTCAAAGAAAGAAAAGTTATCAGAAAAAAAGAGAAGCATCACATATGCTAGCAGAGTCAAATCTCCAAAAAGACATGGAAGTATATGCACCTAAAACCTTTGAAATACATGCACATAACAAGAATGTCAACATATGTGAGGCCAAAACTGGGTACATAGCACTTCAAGAAGAAACAGTGAATCTACTATTAGAGTGGAGAAAACACCAACCTGTCAGAAATGGATTGATCCAGCAGCGAGAGTATCAGTAAGGAAATAGTTGAACTCAACAATAGCATCAATCAACAGATATAATGAACAACTGTAAACTACTCTATCCAACCAGAGCAGACAACACATTCTTCTCAAGTTCTTATGGAACATTGAGTAAGATAGAATATTTTTTGAGCATTTTGAGCCATAAAAAACATTTTAACACATTTTTTTATTTTTTTAACATCTTAACAAATTTAAAAGAGAAACTGACAAAGTCTGCTCTTAGATAACCATGGAATTATACAAAAACAATAACATAAAGATACCTTGAAAATCTTAAAATACTTGAAAATTAAACCGCACACTTCTAAGTAACACATAGGTTAAAGACGAAAAATTATGAGAAATTAAAATTTTGTTGGAATGAAAATGAAAACACAACTTATCAAAATTTGTGGGGTACAGTGAAAGCAGTACTTAGACATTTTTAGCATTGAATACATACATTAGATAAAAAGAAAGATTAAAATCAATTATCTGAGTTTCTACCTTCTAATTAGAAAAAGAAAAGCAAATTAAATCCAAAGTAAGCACAAGAAATAAATAAGTAGAAAGAGGGCAGAAATAAGTAATATTGAAAACATGAAATCATTAGAGAAAATCAACAAAGCAGATACTTATTTAAAAATTTCACTAAGATGGGGACCCTGGGTGGCTCAGTGGTTTAGCGCCTGCCTTTGGCCCAGGGCACTATCCAGAAGTCCTAGGATCAAATCCCACGTCGGGCTTCCTACATGGAGCCTGCTTCTCCCTCTGTCTGTGTCTCTGCTTTTCTCTCTCTCTCTCTCTCTGTCTTTCATAAATAAATAAATAAATAAATAAATAAATAAATAAATAAAATCTTTTTAAAAAATTTCTAAGATGAATAAACCTATATCCAGACTAACTAGTAAGTGGTAGTGGGGGAACAAAAATTACTAACATCAGAAACAAAAAAGGGGACATAGCTACAAGTTTCATGAAATAAAAAGAATAATAAAGGAATGCTATGAACAACTCCATGCTCATGAATTTGGTAACCTAGACCAAATGAACCAATTTCTTAAAAGACACATCGCCCAAAACTCACAGAAGAAATTGGCAATCTGAATAGGTCTGTATTCACTAAGGAAATTCAATCAGTAATTAATAACCTCCCAACACAAGAAACACAAGCCTAGATGGGTTCACCAGTGAATTCTACCAAACACTTAGGGGAGAAATTATAACAATTCTCCACAATGTCTTTCAGAAGATAGAAGCAGAGAGTATATTTCTTATCTCATTTACTGAGGCCGGCATTATCCTAATACAAAACAAAAACAGAACAAAACCCAAAGGCATAACAAGAAAGTATAGATCATTACTTAGCATGAATGTAAATGCAAAAATCCTCAATAAAATATTAGCAAATCAAATCTAAGGAAGTATAAACAGGTATATACCACAATCAAGTAGGATTTATCCGAAGTATGCAAAGCTAACTCCATCTCAAGAATCACTTAATGTAATTCTTCACAATGACAGGATAAAGAAAATAACATGATCATATCAGTAGATGCAGAAAAAGCATTTGACAAAACACCTAGTCATAATACAAATTCTCAGTAAATTAGGAACAGAGAGGAAATTTCTAACCTTGATAATATTTACAAAATACTTCAGCTAATATCATGGTCAATGGTGATAAGCTCAAAACTTTCCTACTAACATTGGGAATAAGACAAGAAAATTCCCCTCATTACTGCTTTTCTATATTACACTAGAGTCCTAACTAATGTAATAAAGAAAAGAAAATCAGGTATGTAGATTGAGAAAGAAGAAATAAAACTCTTTTTGTTTACAGAGGATATGGACTATTTACAGAGAATACCTGAAAAAATCAAGACAAAAACTATAGGAAGTAGTAAATAATCATAGCAAGATTGCAAGATACAAGGTTAATACCCCCAAATCCCTCCCCTCCCTTTATATCAGCAATGGTAAAGTGGAATTTCAAATTATATACACGTGCCACTTATATTAACATCCGAAAAATTAAAAATTTAGGAATAATATGAACTTGATCTATACCAGAACCACAAAAATCTGTTGAAAGAAATCAAAGACCTAAATAAATCAAGAGATATTCCATGTTCATGAATAGGAGCCAAGATTTTGGTTCCTCCCAACTTTGTCCATAAATTCAACCCTGACCAAATTCCCAGCAAGTTATTTCATGGATATCAACAATTGATTTTAAATAAATAATGAAAACAAACAACCGGATTTTTAAAAGGGACAAACACCTGAAACAGACACCTCAAAGAAATACAGATAGCAAATAAAAACATGAAAAGATGCTTCACATTGTATGTCATCAGGGGAATGTAAACAGTGAGATACCACTACACATCCATCAAAATGTCCAAAATCCAGAATACTGACAACACCAGATGCTAACAAAGGTATGGAGCAACAGGAATTCTCATTCACTATTCATGGGGACACAGAATGCTACAGTTGCTTTGGAAGAGAGTTTGGCAGGTATTTTAGAAAACTGAAACATTATTTTGTGATCCCACTATTATGCTCCTTGGTATTTATTCAAATGAATTGAAAATTTATGTCCACACAAAAACTTGCATGTGAACATTTATTGAGACTTTATTCATAATTGCCAAAATTTGGAAGAAACCAAGATGTCCACCAAGAGGTAAATCGATAAACTACAGTACATTCAAAAAGTGGAATATTATTCAGTGCCCAAAAGAAATGAGTTATCAAGCCATGAAAAGATATGGAAGACCCTTAAATGCATATTAGTAATTGAAAGAAGCTAATCTGAAACAGTTACTCTACTATATGATTCCAACTATATGCCATTTGGAAAAAGGTAAAACTATGGAGACAATAAAAATATCAGTGGTTTCCAGGGTTTGGGAGTATGGAAAGATGAATAAGCCAAGCACAGAAATTTCAGAGCAGTTAAACTACTATGTAAGGTATTATAATGGTAAAGTCATGTCCTTATGCATTTGTCCAAACCCATGGAATATGTAACACCAAGAGTGAGCCCTAATGTCAACTAAGACTCTGGGTGATAAAGATCTGTAATGTATGTTCATCAATAGTAAGAAATGTACAACTTTGATAAGGGATGTTGATAATGGGGGAACCTATGCATGTGTGGGAGCAGAAGATATGTGAGAAATCTTTATTTTTCACTCATTTTTGCTATGAACCTAAAACAGCTCTAAAAATTAAATCTATTTTTAAAAGTGTATAGGTGATCACCTATATGTATCAATAGACAATTCTGTGCAATTGAAGGTACTAACAGAACAAAAACATGTAAAATTCTATCTCAAGAACTGTAGCTTTTTTTAAAGTAACTTTTTTTTTTTTTTACTTTTATCTCACATCTCATGATGATCAATCTATAGAGAACACAAACCAGGATTTATTGGTTATCTATTGCATTTCGAATATAACAATGTTTGCAAATGCCTTATTTTTCTCAGAATGAATTTTTCTCAGTATTTTCTGTTCTTGCAGAACAGAAACTATTTTATTAACTATAAACTAGTTGCAGCACATATGTGATAATTTGAAAATGTCTTACCATTGTTTCTTATATTCAATCCATCACTATTATTATTATAATTTATCATGATTTTTTTTGCAACTAGCCTTTGAATTGCCCTGCTTCACCCCTGCCCTCAAGAATGGGAGATGTTTATGGATAAGACTTGTTCAAATATGCCACAAAGCAAGGAATATTATAAGGATTACTTAACTCATTTATTATTTAGTGCTTATGTATTAACTGCTGTAAGCCTTCCCAATAAGAAGGCAATACAATTGTGAGAAACCACAAATGAGAGCGGAAAAAAAGCTCAAGTCGGTCCTATATTCAAAAGTTTATATGCAAAGGGAAACGGTAACTTTTCTCATGTTTAAAGCAGTGTAATACTCTAAGGTAATATTATGGCATGGTTTCCTTTCATGCCTTTTTAGCAAAAATGAGACAAGTACAAAAGGAGTGAATTTGTAAAAGATTATCAGGCAATAAGGAAAAAGAAGAACTAGAATTTTTCTGAAACTCTGAATTCTAGAGTTTTGTGCATGTTTTAGTATTTGCATTGAGAGAAACAGGCATAAAAAAAACTGTTTTGTCTTTTTAAAAGGTATGTATTCATTTATTGCAGTTCAACCCATAATATCTCATAACCATAGATATGTCATTAAATCATGGGTTACAATTTTCATTATTTCTAATATTAAAATATATCCTCATTTACCTCCAAGAGTAGCTGAGTATTTCAAATGAAAGGATTATGAAAGAACATATTAAAGTAAATAACATATGTATATTCATAATCCCACGTGTATTGCTATTTTTGTGGTAGCTTCAAATCCATAATTTTGTCTTGTTCAAGTTCATAGTGTTGATGAGATACCAAGAAATATCCTCAAAATACTTGCAAAAAGTATCTCATGCTCTAACAAGTGTTAACCTTGCACCAGTTCATTTCTAATTGATGTTTCTATTTAGGAAAAATCCCTTTCTTAGTGATGCCTTCAAGCATCATATAAAATATGAGAAAATTCACCTTATGTGGGCTTTTCAAATTGAGCATTATGTAGTCCTAATGAGCAACTTTCTTCTATGTTTCCCTTTTGATTTTACCAGAGACTTAACACTCTTCTAAGTTAACAAGATGCCTGACAATGTGTAACTTGCTGCTTGTTTAGCATCGTTTAATTGGTAGCTTTCCTGTATTATTGATCTTTGTATGAGTACGTTCAAGTTAGTATAGCCATTCTGGTTTGGAAAAATGTAAAAAAGCTTCTTAGGAAACAACAAATACAATTATTTTGTTTTCCATTATTTGTTTAGGATTTGGATCTTTTACAAACACACATGCACACAGAGCTAAAAAAAATTAGCTTGAATCAACCAATTTAGAATATAAATAGATGAGAAAAAAAATGTAGATTCTCTTATCTTAAACCCATGGACTAAAGAGTAAAAGTCATAAGAATTGGGGTTATGAAATGGTACAAAGTAGAATACTATGTCTACTTGCAATTTTAGCCTTTGAATGCACTGTCTACATGTTCAGTTTTGTGTTTAGTTTTTCTTATAATGCTTGGACCTTAGTATGTCATCTATATTTTTGGAGAAATGATGTTAAAAGAACATTAAATAAGCATAAAATTTAGTTTTTTTTGTTTTGTTTTGTTTGTTTTAATAAGGAAAAGTAGAAACATGATAAATATGTATGCTACTTTTGTATGACGTAAGGAAAAAATAACCTGATTTTTAAATTTATTTTAGAGAGAGAGATCATGAGTGGGAAACACAGAGGGAGAGGGAGATTCTCAAGTAGGCTGCATCCACACTGAGCATGGAGCTCAACAGGGGACTCAATCTCATGACCCTGAGATCATGACCTGAACTGAAACCAAGAGTCAGTCATTTAAGTGACTATGATATCCAGGTGTACCTAACTTGATTTTTAGTTCATATAGAGTTGTCTTTGTGTTAGAGAAGTCAGCATTATGAGCTAGTCTTCTGTGTTGTTGTTTTTTTTTAAGATTTTATTTATTTGAGAGTGAGCAAGAGAGAGGGTGAGTGAGAGTGAGTGAGAGAATGAGAGAAAGGAGGGCACAGCGGGGGCGGGGAGGAGCAGTGCAGACCCCCTGCTGAGCAGGGAGCCTGATTTGAGACTCAATCCCAGGACCTTGGGATCATGGCTTGAGCCAAAGGCAGACACTCAACCAACTGAGCCACCCAAGTGCCCAGGGCTAGTCTTATTTTACCATTTGTGGAAATATTACAACAACATCATTGACTGAGGTGTTTTTCTATCTTATTTTGGCTTCTAGGGCAACTAACTAAATTCTCTTGTAACTGAAGTAAGTCAATCAAGGAGATAATGGTTTGACTATTTTACCTAAATATATAGAGTCAATATGTGTATTGATATAGTCAACTGGTGTTGAGAAAGAGATTATCATAATTAGTGACTGGATGATTAAAGGGAAATTAAAAATTCGCACCGTTAATCATTTGATCTATGTTTCCCAAAATAAAAATACAAGTCTCTTAAAGAATAAGATTTGTTCTAAGTTAATTTTGCTTCCTAATTTGAACTGGTTATTTCCTAACATCATATTAAGTGGTCATTGCAATTGCTACTGCTAATGACTAGTGCATAACCTAGAAAAGTACATTTCCACTTCATTAAATTCCTATCTGGTGATAAACTAATTTCACCTAACATAATTCACATACTTGCTGGACCTAATTACCTTACCAATACAATCTGTAGATATAAACACCTGCAGTGCTATAATTAGAAAAAATATCATCAACTAATTCAATAAAATTAATTTTCCCCTTCATTACACAGTAACTGTCTTTGTTAACTAATAATAGTGTGGCTTAAAGCCTACTAAAAATATTAATACCATTATATTTTTCCTGCTCTTGTGATTTGAACATTGGGCACCAGGTCTCTGAGTCTTATGTTATTTAGGAAGTACATGGTGCATATTAGCTGAATAAATGGAAAGAGTGAGTAGATAACACTCTGCACCCACTAACTTCTAAGGTTGATACAACCACTTAAAAGGAAGAGTTAAATAGGTAGCAAAGTAGGGTGATCAAGGAGGGTGATCAGGTGATTAGGGAAGCAGATGTTTTCCTAAGGAAAACATAATGATACTTTGTTTATTCTGACATCAATAATTACATCAGTAGTGCTGCCTTAGTTAAGAGATGAGTTAGGTAAGGTTAGCTAACATTTCTCAAAAGGTATTTTTAGAAAACTTCATCCTTTTAGTACTACAGAATTAAAGTGTTTTCCTATTGGATTCTCTTGGCTCTGTGTTTGGTTTTGATCCAGATGCCCTATTGTTAGAGCAGATTATACATTGGAGTCTGGTTTGCCTGGTGAGTAGAAGCTACCAGCTGTTGTACCAGAGGCTCCTTGGTATGTTCTATGAATAGTAGAAAATGGGGGAGAAGCTTATTATTATTAACATGGTATCTTACAACAATTTTTTTTTTCTTTAGAATAATTTCTCAGAAGCTGTGGAAAGTCTTATTCTGGATTTTTTTTTTAAACTTACTTTGGTTTATTCTGAGCAGAAATAATACTTTACCTGAGTGAGAAGATTGTTACAACTTTATCATCATCTGGTAATAAGGTTCCAGAAAATATCCACAGTTCTTTTATTTGTATTTTTTATTTTTAAAGATTTATTTATTTGATGGAGAGAGAGAGAAAGCCCAAATGGGGAGCAGAAGGAGAAGCAGACTCCTCACTTAACAGGGAGTCTGATATGGGGCTCCGTCCCAGGACCCTGGATTCATGACCTGAGCTGAAGGCAGGCACTGTTACCCACAATTCTAAGTACTTTTATTTTCCTATTTAGAAATGATAATTGTTCCTGCAAACAGCTTACTGAACTGAACTCAGTTAAGGCCTCTATAGAAACTTTTAAAATTTAGTAGTGGGTGCCTAGGGGAGGGGAGAGGCAGTGGACATCTCATCTCACAGCCACCTAAAAGAAACCTCATAACGAAGTTCCCTTGCTTATTAAAACTGCCACCTACCAATCAGAAGTGGTCTGCCTCTTTTGTCTCTCTCTTTGCCCTCTGTGTAAGGGGCCAGTTTGCAAACAGCTTAAAGAATAATTTATCGATGTATAGAATAAATAGCTGTGCCAGCATTCTATCCTGAAAAGCTGCAAAGTCAGGAAATAGGTTTAAAAGTATAAGTTTTTAGGAAAACACAACTATATCACAAATGTTATTCAGGATCAGTAACTTTTATATCAAAGTACTTTATCTTACATGTAATGCAATCTGCATGTGATATTTCATTTGACCTTCACATAAATATTCTAAAGAAGATATGGCTCAGCAGTGTATTCGGTAAACTGCTAAAATTTTATCAGTAGTAAATTATGGAGTTATGGCTTTTTAAGTTTAAGTAAATTGCAAAAATCTATGCTTTTCTCCTTGTAGCTTGCTGCCTCATGTCATATTTACAAATATTTGATAAGATCTTATGATATGTATATGTACATTTATCTCCTTACAAACATTGTGTTTACAGTTGTATAAATAAACACATATACATACACACTCAGGAATGTGTTCACACAGATTTACTAATTTTAAAACTAATATACGAAGTTCATCCATCTATAATGATATATTTTTTTTTCCCAGAAGCAAATAAGGCAAATTTTTTCCCAAGTTGATAAATTGAAAGATAATGACTCATAGTGCTAAAGATGGTATTTTAAATCAGTGGAAAGTAATGCTAATTTTGCCTTTATTGGATATTAAAACATGGTTGCACACATCAAAACTACCTTTTAAATTGGTGCAAGTTCAGCAAAGGATGCAGTCAACAAAACTAAAAGACAACCTACAGAATGGGAGAAGATATTTGCAAATGATGTATCAGATAAAGGGCTAATTTCCAAGATCTATAAAGAACTTCTTAAACTCAACAGCAAAGAAACAAACAATCCAATCATGAAATGGGCAAAAGACATGAACAGAAATCTCACAGAGGAAGACATAGACATGGCCAACATGCACATGAGAAAATGCTCTGCATCACTTGCCATCAGGGAAATACAAATCAAAACCACAATGAGATACCACCTCACACCAGTGAGAACGGGGAAAATTAACAAGGTAGGAAACCACAAATGTTGGAGAGGATGTGGAGAAAAGGGAACCCTCTTACACTGTTGGTGGGAATGTGAACTGGTGCAGCCACTCTGGAAAACTGTGTGGAGGTTCCTCAAAGAGTTAAAAATAGACCTGCCCTACGACCCAGCAATTGCACTGTTGGGGATTTACCCCAAAGATACAGATGCAATGAAACGCCAGGACACCTGCACCCTGATGTTTATAGCAGCAATGGCCACGATAGCCAAACTGTGGAAGGAACCTCATGTCCATCGAAAGATGAATGGATAAAGAAGATGTGGTCTATGTATACAATGGAATATTACTCAGCCATTAGAAACGACAAATACCCACCATTTGCTTCAACATGGATGGAACTGGAGGGTATTAGGCTTAGTGAAATGAGTCAATCGGAGAAGGACAAACATTGTATGTTCTCATTCATTTGGGAAATATAAATAATAGTGAAAGGGAATAGAAGGGAAGGGAGAAGAAATGGGTAGGAACTATCAGGAAGGGAGACAGAACATAAAGACTCCTAACTCTAGGAAGCGAACTAGGGGTGGTGGAAGGGGAGGAGGGTGGAGGGTGGGGGTGAATGGGCGACAGGCACTCAGGGGGGCACTTGACGGTATGAGCACTGGGTGTTATTCTGTATGTTGGCAAACTGAACACCAATAAAAATAAATTTATTATTAAAAATAAATAAATAAATTGGTGCAAGTTGTATTATATTTTTTGCAATTACATGGAAAATTTTATTTTTTTTTAATTTTTTAAATTTTTTTTAATTTTTATTTATTTATGATAGTCACAGAGAGAGAAAGAGAGAGAGGCAGAGACACAGGCAGAGAGAGAAGCAGGCTCCATGCACCGGGAGCCCAACGTGGGATTCGATCCTGGGTCTCCAGGATTGCGCCCTGGGCCAAAGGCAGGTGCCAAACCACTGCGCCACCCAGGGATCCCTGGAAAATTTTAAATAATGCAATTCAATGAGACCATTTTCTGTCTTTATCCTTTTGATGATGTTTGGTCTAAATAAAGAAAAATAAAATATATATATATATATATATACAGAGCTCTGGGATAATTCTGCAAAGCAGTTGTGAACATCAATGAAAGTAGTCTTTTTGCAGACTTAGGAAGTTTTTATTTCTGTAGATATAAATACCTTATGTTTCTCAGAGTACTTTATCTCAATAGAGAGATACACAATAAATTATATCTAAAGATAGCATATTCTTCTCAACACATCAAGTTGACATTTTCTCTAATTTTGCCTGTAGTGCTTGCTTTTTTTCTCCTTAAGTTCCAAGTTATTAAATAATCTGAGGAAAAATCCAGATATTGGATCCAGACAGATTGTATCCAAATCAAAACCCTAACTACATCAATCACAAGGTAAAATTCTGTAAGGTAGTAGTGGTTGACTCTCTTTATTTCCATATTTTACAGAAGGAGTAATAGTTTACATGACAATATATATTTGTTCAGTTTGGGATTCCAGGCTGGGTGAGGGAAATCTTCATTACTGAAAGAGTTGTAACTCTAAATCAAGGGAAATTTTGCTACATTTTATTGTGTAGGAATTAGAAAGTTGTTCTTTATCCTTCTGATCTGTCGGTTAGCATGAATCAAATTAATTAAGCATTTACTATGGAACAGGAAAGTTGAATTAATTTTTTTCATGATCGCATGATGACTTTACAGCAGGAAAGATAGTGCTCAAGTACTGAAACAAGGGAAGATTTTAGAGCAAGACAAACTTGCCTTGCAAATTCTACAATTTATTAGCTATTTGCCTTTGAGCAAGCTATTGAATATATCTTAGAATGAATATCTTCAAATATTAAATGTCATACCATCTTATTTCACTACAGTGTGCTTACAAACATTAATTATGATTGATAATATTAGTATTTTCTATGTAACCTAAGCATGCACACACAAATACACATATAACTTAAGCCTTTCCCAATAGCACAGATAATGTTGGTTGTATTTAATAAGAGGAAGCATGATTGCTTGTGGAAGTTCTATGCAATTAAATTAAAACCATCGCTGTCTACCATTTACCTAAAGTTTTCCACACATATTTCATGAGGTCATAAAAATTTTTTTTTGATGACAAGACACTTCATTTTTCCTAATCATCTAATTTTACATGTCCAAAAGTAAAAGCATCTTTTACTTCCCCTTTACCTTTATTGATAATAAAAAAGAATGAAATCCGAGATAAGTTACACACTTAATTTATCCTTAAAATGCTTACTACTTATACTTCTAGTAATACTTTTGCTAAGGTTGAATTCACTGTTTACTTTATTCCGTCCATTATCTCTAACTCAAAATGATGTTCACAAGATCCCCATGTGCTAAAAACAAATGTGTAATTTATTATCTTCCTTTCTTTTAGTTAAAAAAAAAAGTCTCTGAATTGCTACTTAAAGGACATCATAATAAACCAGCCATTTAATGCTTGACTGTTTCTTTGATATTATCAACTAGCAATTAAAAATGATATGGTCAGACAACTACACATACAGGACAAATCAACACAAGATCAGATACTTTTCAATTAAAAAAATATCCTTGGTTATTGAATAGAAATGGGATGGACATAATGTGAAGAAATTATTTTTCTTCCATAGAATGTTATTTATCACTTAACCACATTGTTTTTCAAGTTTATTTCAAAATTACACTTTTACCTTATCAAGAAACAATATTTTGGGCAGCCCCGGTGGCCCAGCGGTTTGGTGCCGCCTTCGGCCCAGGGTGTAATCCTGGAGATCAGAGATTGAGTCCCATGTCAGGCTCCCTGCATGGAGCCTGCTTCTTCCTCTCCCTCTGCCTGTGTCTCTGCCTCTCTCTTTCTCTGTGTCTGTCATGAATAAATAAAAATCTTAAAAAAAAGAAACAATATTTTTTGTCATACAAATATGTCCAGTGCCTCACACTTTTTACAACTGTCTTCTTTTCTAAAATATGAAAACTTTATGGCCAAGAGTTTGACAACTTAGATTTTTTTTAAAAAAACTGAAAAATAAAACACACCAGAAATAGAAAAGAAATAAATATTTGAATAATTCCATATTAGCTAAAGTGGTAGTGTATGCAATTTTTACAATTTTCCCCAAGAAAATTCCTGATGCAGATGGCTTAAATGATGAATTCTTTCATATGTAAAGGAGGAAATCAGGAAAACTTTATACAAACTTTTTCAGAAATGGAGAGAGATGGATGGCCTGCAGATTCATAGGCTTGTTTTTAGGGCAAAAGTTCAGAAATTAGCTTTTATATATTTAATCACCTATGTTTCCTCACTTAGTCAATGGAGTTATAGACACTATTATATTTTTGTATCCTAATCATGCTATCCAATATACAATTCACCCTTGAACAACACAGGTTTGAACTGTATGGGTCCATTTCATTCATGATTCTTTTTACAATATGGTACTGTGATGTATTTTCTCTTCTTTATGATTTTCTTAACATTTATTTATCTAACTTATTTACTATAAGAATATATAATACATATAACATACAAAATATCTATTAATCAACTGTTTATGTTATCAGCAAGACTTCCAGTCAACAGTAGCCTACTAGTAGTTAAGTTTTGGGAGAATCAAAGTTATACAGAGATTGTTAACTACAGGAGGGCCAGCATCCCTCACCCTTGCTTTATTCAAGGGACTACCGTATTGTTTTCCTTCCCAGTTATGTATCTTCTATGTGTTTAATGAGATGTGCTTGTCAATGTATTTTATAAACTTGAAAAAGGTAAGATTGAAGAGAGAATTTCCTGTAGATTTACCTGAAAAAGTTGATAATATTTTAGTTGTTAGTATTGTTAGTTAGTACGTTGTTAGTATTTTAAAATTATATTAATTTACCTGATTACCACACCATCCATATACCTATTCTTAATAGGATTTTTTCCTTACTTTACTCCGATCTGTAATGAAAGAACACATGTCTGTGGGATTTACATCATCTGCTATTTCTTGCAATGAATAGGCGGTTAGTCTAATGTGACTCCTATTTTAAGGAAATTAATGGTAAGTTCCAGTGAACACTATTTCCCATGTTGGTTCTCAAACCCTATCTTTTTAGCGATCACTAAGTCTGCCTTTCCCATGAGGCTTAATGCTTTGTCCTTTTTACTAGTTCACCTAAGCTTATCTATCCTAGATGATTATGGTATTAATTTCACCTGATTCTAAATGCATAAAGTATCGGTTTGTTAGCATATGAGGTCTACCTTTTATCAACGTATTGAGTCTCACTTCTAATTAAGTATTTATCACACTTCATGATAAATCTAAACTTAATGCTGAATTTTAATGAATTAAGTTTTTCACAGGTGGTTAAGTATGTTATCATCAGACAGTGCGATTTATCATCAACGATATATTTTCCCATCTAGTAAACTTTGCCAGATTTGTATTGTCAGTTTTCATATATAAATGACTTCTGGTGAAATCACGATGTTCAACATTTAACAAAATGTCCAACTAAAATTCAATACAGTTTCTTTACTTTCTGTGGGCCCTATTTTTTTTTAAGACAAACATAATTGTATTTCAAGAAATAAAAAGTAAAATCAGCCTGTAACTTATCAACAAACAATATCTGGTAAAATACACTTCTCAAGCTATTTTTACTCATATTCCTTTTAATTTAATGTAGTGAAACTGGCTTCATGTCAGCTCTTGGGAAAATGTCTCAGAGAAATTGGAGTTGACATATAAAATTATATCTATGATGAAGTGTTTTTAGGTTATTTACCTATTGTTAGAGATTTATGAAGTGATAGGTTAAGAAGAAAAAAAAAACAGTGTATGAAAAATTCCAAAAGTTGAAAAACCTTTAGAGCATAATGGTAACCCTTCAACTTTTTATAAACTAATAGAAAACTCTTCAAAAATATTTAACAATTAGCTAAAAAAAAAGACAAAAAGAAAAAAATAAGCAAAAATTCATCCGAATCAGAAATCCATCCAGTGAGTCCATAAATATCAAAAGTTTGAAAATTTAGTTTCCAAGGAAGAGAAGACATTAGTTTTATTTATTTATTTATTTATTTATTTATTTATTTATTTATTTATTTATTTATTTATAAAGAAAGGCAGATTGCTACATGTGGTACCTCATTTGGATGTGTCTGGAGTCTTGGAAGTTTACTATCCTACATTCTCCTGCAAATGGACTTTTAAGAGCATGTTTGGAGGTTCTAACAGGGGAGCACAGCTACTCCTAAATCCTTGACCAAAAAAGTGTCCTCCTCTATCAGGGAAGGTTATTCTTTGTACCAAGCATGCAGCATGGGAGTGGTGCACATGGAGTGGTAAGGAAGGAGAGGGACATCTGTAGTCAACCAGATGAATGGAATCAATCCTAGTGATCATAGAGTGACAGACATTGCAGCCAGATCCCTCACATCTGATATTAATTTTATTTATGCAGAATCTTTCACCTACAGAAACTTATTAAATCTACCTAGTGGAAGTGTAAAAGGAGATTTTTTAAACCCTTGTTTTATTTTAATAGGTGTGATTCTTCTTAATAGGACAATTTCTTTTAATCCATCCACCAGCATTATTTTGAAAAGCTTACTAAATATAAATAAATGCTACTTTAAATGTACATGCTAGGGGAATTATTCAATAAATATTACTTTCCATGAAATTCTCTTTGTGAGAATTGTACATTTGTAATAGACTTGGCCTCTTCATCAGGAAGCCTGTATTCTAGGACTGGATTTCCACTGACTAGCTATGGAAAATAGAACGTCTCATAACTTTTCTGAGTCTCAGCTCAGTGGCTTATATTTAAGTTTTTTAAAAAATTAAATTTATTATACAATTGATCCTTAAGGTTTTTGTACAGTTATATCCATTTTATTCTCATAACCATGATGCAAAATAATTCCATCACCCCCAAAAAACTTTAGTGTCACTGCCCCCTGCCCTCTACCTCTAACTTTAACCCCTGACAACCATTCATTTATCCACCAACCTAATACTTTGGTCTTTTCAGAAAGTCATGTCAATGGAATTATGTAATATTTAACCTTTATGAGGTTGCTTTTGTTCATTTTTTTTCTGTCAACATATTTTTTGGGATTTATCCAGATTGTTGCAGGGATAGAAAGTCCATTTCTTTTTATTGCTGAGTACTATGTCAACCTGTGGATGTTACACAGGTTTATTTCCCCATTTACCTGGTAAAAAACATTTGATTTTTTTCTCATCTTGTGGGCAATTATAGAGGACTGCTTTAAATATTTTGTATGGGTTTATGTGTGGACAGATATATTCATTTCTCTAGGGTAAGTATGTATGCATGTGGTTACTGTGTCATAAGTAAATGTTGCAGCATAATTTACAATAGCCAGGATATGGAAGAAACCTAAGTGTTTATCAATAGATAAGTGGCCAACGAATATATATATATATATATATATATATATATATATATATACACACACATACACTTACACACATATACATACACACATACTTACGTACTGGAATATTACTCAGCCACAATTAAGGATGAGATTTTGTCATTCATGACAACATAGATGGACCTAAAGGTGTTATACCAACTGAGGTAAGTCAGACAGAGAAGATATATATGACTTCACTTATATGTGGAGTCTAAAAGAAATGAACAGAAAGACACAAAACAGGATCGAACTCAAACACAGAGAATAAACCGGTGGTTGCTAGAGGAGAGTAGAGGGTAATGTAGGTGAAAGGGATTATGAGGTACAAACTTCCAGTTATAAAATAAGCCACAGAAATTAAAAGTACAAATGGGAAATATAGTCAAGAATATTATAATAACATCGCATGATGACAAATGGTAACTGTACTTATTTGAATATGGTGAGTATTGCATAGTATATAGAGTTGTTGAATCACTATGCTGTATACATGAAATATAGTAGCATATGTCAATTATACATCAACTAACTATACATATACACACACATTACCAATTGCAGACAACCACATGTAGCAATTATAACTCTCCTACATTGCTGGTGGGAGTGCACAATGTTTTGCTCAAGTCTACTAACTTGAGGTGTAGTAATTTGACCAAATTGCCTTCACGGTAATTTACAGTTAAGTATTTTAGTTTACCAAGATACTTGAATAATTGTAAAAACACTATGAACATATCTGTGTCTATAACACAATATACTATAAGAATTAAATATAAAAACATAAGTATAAAGTATACTCATGAGTTGTAACAACCCATCTTATGAATCTGTAAGTGATCAAAATATGCATACCTTATACAGATGCTATTTGGAATTCAAGTTTTGTTATAGATGAAAGATAATGAAGTTAAACAAACTACAAAAATATCATTTATTACCCACTAGCTATTCGTATTATAATATGCATCTTATTAGATATATCAGATACATTTCTCTATCTGCTTGAAATACTATAAATATCTTTTTTAAAGAAAAAAAAATGAGCTGAGAAAAGTACATGAGCTCATGAAGTTAACTTTGGTGGTTATATATAATACAGGTTAAATGAGAGAATTTATCTTGCTTATGAAATTAGTTCTGGCTCATTACATCATGATAAGTTTCCTCAGGAAGCCTAAATAAGAGACATGCAAGATCATCTAAGGGCACAGATGCATAAAATATGTGTTTCTACATGTATCCAAATTAATTTTAAAATCTATGCTTCAGATATTAAAACAGACAAAAATAACTGGGGTTTTATATACTACATAATTTTGCTCTACTAGTTTGAAAGTTATTCCATATTTTTCCAAATTTTGAAGATGTGTAAACTCAAAGAAGTGATTATTACCAAACTGATACATAATATATTGCCTACAGCAGCTCTCCTTCCCTTATCATTTTCCTTCTCTGAGGAACAATCTCTGTAGTAGTAAGACAGAAAAAAATTGGCCAGTTGAACTGGTTAGGCTGACAGTACTTTGAATGACATACTACACCTTTCCATCTTCTTTTTTTGCATGTTAATTTTTTTTAAGTTTTTATTTTTATTCTAGTTAGTTTACATAGTGTTATATTAGTTTCAGGTGTACAATATAGTGATTCAGCAGTTCCATACATCACCTGATAACTCATCGCAAGTGCACTCTTTAATGCCTAACACCTATTTAACCCATTCCATCTCTCTTCTTAATTTTTATGAGTAATATTTAGCCATTTTGCTGATGCTATTCTGAATTACTATCACTAGGTTATCTGTGGGTTTGGAACAAAGGTCCTACAAGCCAGATTCAGTCTTAGCTGTAGTTGATATATATTCTCATATAACTTTCTCTAATAGTTGTGGAAAGATATCTACAATGATAAAAGTGGGGGCACTTAGTTCTAGGAATACAAAAGAATAGGATTCTCCAAATGTAAATGTACAAAAGTAGAAAGCATTTAACTTTTTGGTATAACATTCAAGAATCAATTTGATATTTATGGAGCTCAACCTATTTCCTGTTATGAAATGTTAGTAAAGAATGTACTAAATTTTTCAGAAATGTGCTTTCATAGTTTGCCTGATAATACTGAAATATTCATCATCAGGGTAGAAAATAAGCATCATTATAGAATTCTATAAAATACTCATTTAAAAACCACTAAATTATCCAAATTATGTCTTGTCTCTCCATTCCTTCCAGTGAATTTTGGAATTTTTGAAGAGAGAGGATTCCCCAAATAATTTAGTAATTAGGAAAAATAAATTTCAGGCTTGGAGTACTACAGTGAATAAACGTCAATCCAGGCTTATGTTTTAATAAGTTTGTTAAGACTTGTTCTGTGACCTAATGTGTGATATAGCCTGGAAAGTGTTCCATTGTAATTGTGAAGAATGATTCTGTTGTTTGATGGAAAGTTCTGTATATGGCTGTTAGTTCCATTTGGTCTATAATGTTGTTTAAGTCTGCTATTTATAGATTTTCCATCTGTATTTTCTATCCATTATTGGAAGTAGGGTATTAAGTCTCCTACTATTATTGTATTGCTGTTTATTTTTCTTTCTAGATTTGTTAATATTCCCTTTATATATTTAGGTGATCTGATGTTGGATGCCTATATATTTAATGGTGGATAAATGATGTTTTATTTATTTCATTAGAATTTGCATAAAATCAATAAAAGATGTATTTTCCACAAATATTTTTATTTGTAGATAAATTGATTTTTTAAGGTTAAAACCAGATAAATACTAGCAAATTCATAGGCTTCAAAATAATCCAAAAATAAAATGATTGTGCATTGGTTTTCCTGGCTCCTTTTTTGAAAAAATGTCACACATTCATAATAGAGGGCTAAAAGAGAGTAACAGTTTATTTCCACACAGGATGAAGCCTATTGAAAATGAAATAAAAATCATACCTACTTATAATTTTTCTTATTAACCTATTTATTACCAATACTTGCATTATTCCATTCCCAATACACTTCAAGATCTAAGCTAATAAATAAGAAACTATATCAACAGACAAAACCTTCTCAAAAAAAAAAGTAATTGGAGTGCACAGGAGAAGAAATTCTAAAGATTTAAACAGAAAATCAATTTTTTTCAGGATTGAGATGCATAACAATTTATTCTATAGGTTGGTAGAGGCTGTCTGTAAAATTACAGTAGCAAAGGTTATAGAGATATCAACAATATTGTTTTTGGTTCGTTAAACAGAAGTTTCTTCTGAAAACACAAATAATAAAGATACGAGATCATCTAAGGGTACAGATAAAGGATTTGTTTACATATATATCCCGATTAATTTTAAAATATATTCTTGAGATGTGAAATATATATAACATTTTTTACATATAGTACTAAAAACTAGAAAATGTTTTAAATTACTTTATATTTTCCTTAGTTTCGAAAAAATGATAAAGTGAGTAACAATAACATGAATACCTGTGCAGCCTCTATGGGTTTTGTAATTCTATAGGTTAGGTCAAAATTTTAAGTAAATTCAAAAAGAAGTAAATGATTCTGGTGAATTATGTGGTCAGAAAAGTCTTAATTCATTTTACATGCCACTGCTCCCACTTGTTTTAGGTTCTTGAATGGCCTACTTTTAGAAATCAACCTTGCTGTTTTCTTTTTTGTAAATTACTTAGCTATAACAAAAAGGAAATTTAGAAAGAAGTCATATGCAAACTACATGTGAGCAAGACCATTAAAAATCTTTGTCCTGACATTTTTTTTTTTGTCCTGACATCTTTCAGTAATACCAACCCAGGCTATGATAATGTGACATGAGGGAAATTTGTGTGTGAGATAGTTTATTTTTAAATGTAAACAATTAATTTCTATAGTAAATGGCATCAAAATGAACTCTTTAATTTATTCCAGTACAGTAGAGTGATACTTTCTTCTAGACTGAGTGTAAATAACTTTAAAATTCCAAAAGCTCCAAATTATAGATCTTTTCCAATCCCTCTATGTTTTCCAAAGGTAAATAGAGACTATGCTTGCTTCTTGTATCCTAGATAATTATGTCACAAATATAACACATTGGTCATATACTTGACAAGCAAAGCAAATTCTTAAGTTATTAGATGAAAACATCCTTTATGTTTTTGTTATCATAGCAGTCCTAGGTAAATCTTTCTTTCGCTTTTTCTCCTTCCCTCCTTTTGTCCTTCAACTAAAAGACTGAAAAATTCTGTATTCTAATTATGTTTCCACTAAACCATACTATGAAATACAGAGGCAGCAAGAAACTTGTAAATATCTATTCATAATTTTCATATTTGTTCTTTATCACTCTCTCCATGGGTATTATACTTCATTTATTAAACATATCCATCTTTTAATAACACATTTAAAGTATGTAATGAGATGTTTGGTTTAATGCATAAATATACTCTCAGGAAATCTTGTCAATTAGAATGTTGGGAAATGTTGTTTCCCCAAGGCTACTGAAAGCATGATTTTAAATGGAGTGTGACTACAGCCCAAATATGTGGTACTGAGAGCTCTCAATAAGAATTAATCATTTAAAGATTAATACGTCGATAGAAAAATGGTGTTATTTAAATCAAAGCTATTTTACTAGAAAGCAAAGGCACAGACAGCAAGCTTAAGGTGTAATTTCCCAGAGCTGTATTTGTTTTCAGTTTAATGCTATCACTGAATGCAATTGTAAAGGCTTTAATGTTAACTTTCAGAGTTTTTATTGGATAAATTTTTTCTGGGAATTTCCAGAAAACTCTACCGAAGATTTCATATTCAGTGTTGAATTGGATTTGGTAGCAGATGTGAAAGTGTGATCTGAGATTGGAACAATACTAAATTAAATATGTTGTCCAGGGAGATGGGAATACGTAATGTTAAGTACTGTTTGTCTTCAAAGTAATTGACTGGTTACCAAGGTTCTCAGATGAACTGTGGTCAGGTAGGGTAAATTGGTATATGGTATATTAAATAATTATTTTTTAGGAATAAAAAAAATGTTGGGGGAGGAAAGACCTAAGAGGGAGGGAGGGAGGGAGGAAAGGAGGGAATATAAATGCATGTTGGAAAAAGCACTAAAGATATTCTAATCCTCTAACCCTTGGGGACATCAGCAAAAAAGTTTTAAGCATAGAAATAAAGTCAGTATTAGTAGACCCTAGGTCATTTAAATGTGGAATAAATCCATAATGCTCTACTATATTCATCATTAATTCAAAACTAGCACTAATTTATTTATGGTTTATTTATAGCTTGCAGAGTTCACAAATTGAATGGGTTTGAATAAACCAGATGTGCTATTCTCTAGAATAACCCCAAAGAAGAAAATTCAAAATATACCCACACTGGCAAAATCACATTCTCAAAATCACATTTGTTCAAATTTTCTTATTTCACAGTTGCAGCTATTATGAGAAGTTTAAACATGATTTAAAATTCTGACAACTTGATTAGTTTTATTTAACTCTATAAGCCCTGAGAATTTTAAGAACAACCCTAATAACTATTCTTTTGATAAGGATCAGCAATTTTAAACTCATTGAGAGTAAAATATTAAACCTAATCATTTTTGTTAAGCAATGTTGTAATAGACATTAAAATACTTTCTTAATTTATAGTAATTAATTACATAGACCACTCAATCAGAAATCAGCATGAATCTATTAAAATAAAATTTACCTCAACAAAATATTAGCAAGCCAACCCAAAAAAGTAAACTAAGAATTATGGGACCAAGTCATATTTATCTGAATTATGCAAGGATAGTTCAATTTTCAAGAATCAATTAATCTATCATATTGACAAACTAAAAAAAAAATTACATTAACATTTCAATAAATGTAGAAAAATCAGGCAAAATCATGTTTATCATGAAACCCCCTTCATGGTAATCTTTGAGGTAACTAGGAATAGAAGGGAACTTTCTCAATTTGATAGAGAACATCCACAAAAATCTACAGCTTATATTAACTTGGTGAGAAATTCAAATCTTTCCTACTAATATCAAGTACAAGGCAAGGATATCCCCTTTAATGACTCCTATTCAACATCATATTGGAAGCCCTTGCTAATGCAGTAAGGCAAAAGAAGAAAGAAGAAAGAAAAGAAGAAAGAAAGAAAGAAAGAAAGAAAGAAAGAAAGAAAGAAAGAAAGAAGAAAGAAAGAAAGAAAGAAAGAAAGAAAGAAAGAAAGAAAAAAGAAAGAAAGAAGGAAAGAAAGAAAGAAGAAAGAAAGAAAGAAGAAAGAAAGAAAGAAAGAAAAAGAAAGAAAGAAAGAAAGAAAGAAAGAAAAGAAAGAAAGAAAGAAAAAAGGAAGAGGGAGGTATATAGATAGGGAAGGCAGGAAGAAAACTTGTTTGCAGATGACATGACTGGCTCTATAGAATATCTGAAATAATCAACAAAAATACCCCAAAATTTAGAAGCAACAAACAATTATAGCAATGTTGAAGAATGCAAGGTTAATATACAAGTCAATTGTTTTCCTATATGCCAGTAATAAACAAGTAGAATTTAAAATTAGGGCAGCCCCCGTGACTCAGCGGTTTAGCGCCACCTTCAGCTCCAGGGTGTGATCCTGGTGACCAGGGATCAAGTCCCAGGTCGGGCTCCCTGCACGAAGCCTGCTTCTCCCTCTCCCTGTGTCTCTGCCTCTCTCTCTCCCTGTGTCTGTCATGAGTAAATAAATAAAATCTTTTAAAAAAAGAATTTAAAATAAAAAATAATACCATTTATATTAGCATACAAAACATAAACACTTAGCTTTAAATCTAGCAAAATCTACACAGTATCCACATAAAGAAATCTACAAAACTCGGATGTACTAAAAGAAAGAGAACTAAATAGAGATATTTTCCATGTTTATAGATAGGCTTAACATTGCCAAATGTTACTTTTTTCCAACTTCATATAAAGATTCAATGATATCCCAAACAAAATTCAAGAATATTATTTTATGAGATATTAACAGACAGGTTACTAAAGTTTATGTGGCAGGGCAAAAGTCCTAGAAGAGTTAGCACAGTATTGGAGGGCTAATATTACATGACATCAAGTCTTACTCTACAGATATTATAATAATCAAGACATTGTGGTACTAGTGAAAGAATAGACAAATAGAGCAATGAAACAAAAAGATTCCAGAAATAAACCCACATACTCAAGTGATCTTTGATGAAGGAGAAAAAGTAATACTATAGAGCAAAGATGGTCTTTTCAACAAATGGTGCCAAAATAACTGGATATCGACATGCAAAAAATAAAAATAAAAATAAAGAAAAGAAAGGAAAAGAAATCTCTAGATAGATCTTATCCTTTTTCCAAAACTTTATTCACCTGGATTTTAGACTTAAATATAAATTGTAGAAGTAAATATAAATTCTTAGCTAAGAATATGGGAGAAAAAATGATCTTGAATATGATAGTGTCTTTTTAGACATATTAAAAATAAAATCAATAAAAGAAATGATAAACTGAATTTAATTTAAAAATTGTGTCAACAGAATGAAAAGACAAGCCACATGAGGGAGAAAATATTTGCAAAATATACATCTGATAAAGTACTGTATCCAACATATACAAAGATCTCTTGGGAATCCCTGGGTGGCGCAGTGGTTTGGTGCCTGCCTTTGGCCCAGAGCTCGATCCTGGAGACCCAGGATCAAATCCCACATCGGGCTCCTGGTGCATGGAGCCTGCTTCTCCCTCTGCCGGTGTCTCTGCCTCTCTCTCTCTGTGACTATCATAAATAAATAAAAATTGGAAAAAAAAATTAAAAAAAAAAAAGATCTCTTAAGACTCATTAGTAAGAAAACAACCTCTTTAAAAAGCAGGCCAGGGATCCCTGGGTGGCGTAGCGGTTTAGCGCCTGCCTTTGGCCCAGGGCGCGATCCTGGAGACCCAGGATCGAATCCCACGTCGGGCTCCTGGTGCATGGAGCCTGCTTCTCCCTTTGCCTGTGTCTCTGCCTCTCTCTCTCTCACTGTGTGCCTATCATAAGTAAATAAAAATTAAAAAAAATAAAATCTTTATAAAAAAAAAAAAAGCAGGCCAAAGGCTTTAACAGACACCTCATCAAAGAACATACACAGATGGCTTGTAAGCACATAAAAAGGTGTGTTCTGCATCATATACAAGATGATATGAATTAAACAAGCATGGGATAAAACTACAATACTATTAGAATGACTAAAACCCCAATAATTGACAATATCAAATGCTGAGAAGCATGTGGTACAATAGAAACATATGCTAGTGGAAATGCAAAATAGCACACCCCTTTGTAAGACAGTTTGGCAGTTTTCTTCCAAAGCTATACATATTTTATATATAAACCAGCAATCATGCTCCATGATATTTACAGAAAGGAACTGAAATTTTATATTCATATAAAATGAGCACACGGATTTTATAGTAGCTTTATTTATACTTGTCAAAATTCTGAAGCAACTAAGATGCCTTTCAGAGGATAAATTAATAAATCGTAGTATATCCATAAAATGGAATATTATTCAACACTTAAAAAAATGAGTTCCCAAGCCTTGAAAAGACATGAGAATTTTAAAAATATATTGTCAAATGAAAGAAACCATTCAGAATCCTAGATTCCAACTCTAGGATATTCTGGAAATGATAGAACTATGGAGACCATAAAAAAATCAGGACTTGCCAGGAAGTGGGGCTGGGGAGGAGATGAACAGGCAAAGCACAAAGTACTTTTAGGGCAAACGATGGACTGTGGATGATTTTGATGCATTAATGAAGGTTCATCCTTGGCCAAAAAACAAAACAAAACAAAACAAAAACAAAAACAACTGGGAGACACTATGTATGCGTGTGGGCAGCAGATATATAAGAAAGCTTTATACCTGCTTCTCAATTTTTTTATAAACCTAAAACTGCTTTATAAAAATTTTTAAATGACGTGAATACAATTCAAAGTTCCTTTTAACTTTTCACTATAAAATATTTCTTCTCATCTTCTTTTTTGAGTTTTTACTACTTTTATAACGTGAACAAAAGAATTCAAATGTGATGGAGGGGATTCCTTCTCATTGTGTCTATTTTGTTTTTATATCTCACACGTTCTCGAACATAAGACTCATGCAATTTTAAATAGCATTCTCTATTTTCTCCTTTAATATCTGCTGTCTTTTACAATCATACACTATTCCCTTCATACCCATTATTCTTCTGAGTTTTCAGCATTCCTTCTCCTCTTGTCTGAAAATCTTGCTCGCTACAAAAACATAATACCTACTCATTCTTCAGATCTTAGGTTGAATGTCACCTCTAATAAAGATTTCTGTTGACTCTAAAAAAAAAAAGTTACCACTGCAATAGTACAAATCATATTCTTTATCATTTATATTTCTTTTTTTTTTAAAGATTTTATTTATTTATTCATGAGAGACACAGAGAGAGAGAGGGGCAGAGATATAGGCAGAGAGAGAAGCAGGTTCCATGCAGGGAGCCTGACGTGGGATTCCATCCCGGGTCTCCAGGATCATGCCCTGCACTGAAGGTGGCGCTAAACTGCTGAGCCACCGGGACTGCCCCATCATTTATATTTCTAATAGTTTTTATATCTCCATAGAGATATAGTTTTATATCTCTAAATCTAATAGTTTTTGTTAACCATTTCATATTTAATTTTGTTTTTCCTAGTCATTTGACCATATGATATACATTACCATATGTAATCAGGATAGAGATTTTGTCTTACTGTCAGTATTTCCCCATGCCTTGTACAGTGCTTGGTACAGAATGGATACCAATAAGTATCGATTAAATAATAAATAATTATGTATGTATTCATTTGCAGAATCGTTAGGTAAGCATTTCCAGATAGAAAACTTCCAAATACACATATTTCTGGCATAGAAGCATGAGTCAGCATGATTTGCTATAGAGCCTCAAAGTATTGTAAAGATAATTATTCCCTTATAACTAATTTTTCTTACCAACATTCAAGATTTTTTAAAGATAAAAATCACAAAAATTGGTATTTTAAGACTATCTCTGTCATATTTGTTTATAAGAGCCAACATGAAAGCATTGATTTGTTGGGGAAAGGGCATGAATAGATGTCCCAAATAGGCATGCAGATGGCAAACAGATACATGAAAAGACACTCAACCCCACTAGTCATAATGGAAATGAAACTCAAAACTACAATGAGATATCACCTCACCCCTGTCAGAATAGCTATTACTTAAAGACCAGATAAAATAAATGTCGGCAAGGATATGGATAAAAGGAACCCTCTTTTGCTGTCGATGGGAATGTAAATTGACACAGCCACTGTGGAAAACAATATTGAAGTTCCTCAAAAAATTAAAAACTAAGAATGCCATATGATCCCATAATTTCCACTACTAGGTACTTACCCAAAGAAGATGAAAATACTAATTAAAAAAGATATATGAACTCCTATGTTTACTGAAGAATTATTTACCATAGCCAAAATATGGAAGTACCCCAAGTGCCCATCAGTAGATGAATGGATACAGAAGATGTGATGCACATACACACACCCAATGGAATATGGCTCAGCCATAAAAAAAGATATCTTGCCATATCAGACAACATAAATGGACCTAGAGGGTATTATTATTATTTTTTTAAGATTTTATTTATTTATTCATGAGAGACACAGAGAGAGTCAGAGACATAGGCAGAGGGAGAAGCTGGCTGTGAGGAGCTTGATATGGGACTCGATCTCAGGACCCCAGGATCATGACCTGAGACAAAAAGCAGACGCTCAACCACTGAGCCACCCAGGTGCCCCAACACAGTCAATATTTATTGGTTCTCAAATTCTATGGATCAGTGAGGAATTTCTCTAGTCAGGGTCAGCTCTGCTGATCCTGGAGGTCAGTTAAAGGCCAAGGTCTCATTTGGGACTGAATGGTCTAGGATGATCTCACTCACGTGCCTCGAGTTAATCTAATGTCCGTTTGACTTTTTTTAATGGCAGCTGTTACAAGATTTCCAAAACAAGAATTCAAGCCCTAATGTACTAGAGCTTATTTAAAAAAAAAAAAATTAAAATTTTATTTATTCATGAGAGACACAGAGAGAGGCAGAGACACAGGCAGAGGGAGAAGCAGGATCTCCATAAGGAATCCAATGCAGGACTCGATCCCAGGACCCTAGGATCACACCCTGAGCTGAAGGCAGATGCTCAACAGCTGAGCTACCCAGGTGCCCTTAAAAATTGTTTTATCATTCACATACCGTAAAATTTATTTTTAAAGTGTAAAAGTCAGTGTTTTTTAGGCTATTCACAAAATTATGCAACCATTACCACTAATTCCAGAATATTGTCATCACCCCAAAAAGAAAATCTGTACTCTAGCAATTACTGTCCAACTCCCCATTCCCACAGGCCTTGGCAACTACTAATTAATATGATGATTTGCATTTCTGAAAGGACTAATGATGTTCAGCATCTTTTCATGTGCTTTTTGGCCATTTATATATAAATTTTTGGGAAATGTTTATTTAGATGGCTTTCCCATTTTTAATTGATTGTTCTTTATGTTGTTGAGTTGGAAGAGTTGTTTGTATACTCTGGATTCTAGACCTTCATCAGAAATGATTTGCAAATACTTTCTCTCATTCTGCGGGTTGCCTTTTCACTTTCTAGATAGTGTCCTTTGATGCACAAAAGTTTTAAATTTTGATGAAGAGCAATTGATCTATTTTTTCCATTGTTGCCGTGTTTTGGCTGTCATATCTAAGAATACATTGTCAAATCCAAGGTCATGAAGATTTACTCCTTAATTTTCTTCTGAGAGTTTTGTCTTAGCTCTTATCTTTAGGTCTTTGCTCCACTTAAGTTATATTTTGCATATGGTGTGAGGTGGATTCCAATTTGCTTGTGAATATCTAGGTTCCCATCACCATTTGTTGAAGAGTCTATTCTTTCCCTATTAAATGGTCTTGGCACATGTGTTGAAAATGAATTGACTATAGATATATAGATTTATTTCTGTACTCTTGATTCTTTTTTTTTTTTTTTTGAAGGGGCAGCTGCAGCCCAATATCTTTGTTTTTTTTTTTTTTTAACTGGAGTTCAATTTGCCAACATATAGCATAGCACCCAGTGCTCATCCCGTCAAGTGGCTCCCTCAGTGCCCATCACCCAGTCACCCCAAGCCCCCGCCCACCTCCCTTTCCATTACCCCTGTTCGTTTCCCAGAGTTAGGAGTCTCTCATGTTCTGTCATCCTCACTGATATTTTCACTCATTTTCTCTCCTTTCCCCTTTATTCCTTTTCACTATTTTTTATATTCCCCAAATGAATGAGACCATATAATGTCTGTCCTTCTCCGATTGACTTATTTCACTTAGCATATAGAGGGTATTATGTTAAATGATTGAAGTCAGACAGTAAAAGACAAGGCCATATGATTTCACTTATATGTGGAATCTAAAAACAAACAAAGAAATGAACAAACAAAAAGAAGAAACAGACTCAAATACAGAAAACAAACTGAAAGCTTCCAGAGGGGAGAGAGAGATATAGACTTCCAGTTATGGAACAAGTCACAGATATAAAATGTACAGCAGAAAGAATATAGCTGATGATACTGTAATAGCATTTGTAGGATGACAGATAGTAGCTACTTATGGTATAAGCATAAGGCATAGATTTGTTGAATCACTATGAAGTGCATATAAAACTAATGTAATAGTGTGTGTCAACTATAGTTCAATTTAAAAAAGCCCCAAACAAAAAATGACATCCTATGTCACAATAAATAACACACTGCCTTATTAAAAGTTATTTTATAATTATAAAAACATTCCCCTTCATTATATTTACTTTGTTCTTTTTAATATTATATATAATCTGATTTTCTGTAATCCATTTTTCTTAATATTTATTTCACAACTGATACTTTTAAGTTAAGCCCAGATCGAAAACTATTATGTCTTAAATGCCCATTTCAATAACTATATTTCTCTAATGAGGCTAAATATAATTATCCTAGAGATTTTCCTAAACAAAAGATGACCTATGGAACGTAATTGAAAAGAACAGTTGATACAAACTAAAGTAAATTAAACTAAAATATATTCTAGTATTTTTAAATTTGTGGTACACGTTTTAATATGTTTCTACATTCTTCAGTTGAATAAATTTTAATTAAATTTTATTGTGATATAATTGACATATAACAGTAGTTTCAGATGTACAATACAATTATTTCATCTTTGCATGGATTGCAAAATGAGAAGCACAGTATATCCAGTTAACATCCATCACTATACATAGTTAAAAATTCTATAGTTACAACTTTTAAGGTCTACTCTTAACTTTAAAATATATAATAGAATATTATTAACTTTAGTCACCATTCTGTACATTACATATCCATGACATATTCATTTTATAACTGGAAATTTCTATTTTTGACCCTTTCACCTATTTCCCTTACCCCTCACCCTCTGTCTCTGGAAACTATCAATTTGTTCTCTGTATCTAAGAGTTTGTTTTGTTTTTATTAAAGATTCAACATATATGTGAGATCACAATGTGAGATTAAGGTACCTTAATCTCTATCTGTCCACTCAAAGGTCCTTTGAAATGTATGCATATTTTAGGCTTTTTGAAATGAACAAAAAACACTGCATAGATATCACACACATTAACACAGAGACATGAACGGGTAGATGAAAACCAACATCTAAATTTATCAACTAGGAAGGACAAAAAATTTACATATAAGGTACTTTCTAAACGACTGAAAGGGAAAATCCAGAGTCTAGTAAATTCAGAGATTACAAATACCAATTTCCAAAATTCCACTTTTTGTTTTGTATAGGATTTAAAGAGTTTGTTACTGAATTATATATTTGAAAAATACAGTTACTGTTGATAAAAACTGAGCATTAAAACAGTTGGATATTTCAACATCTGATTTTGTGCTTGATGTAATTAAGTTTTTGTTTTTTATTATTTATTTATTTATTTATTAGAATTCAGTTTTCTAGATAACATGTTTTGATATATCTAACCTAATCTGATTGCATATATATACCCTAAAATATTTCCCTTTGGAGTAATATTTTTTTTAAAGATTTATTTGAGAAAGAGAGAGGGGAGGAGATGCAGAGGGAGAAGGAGAGAAGCACTCCCTGATGACTGTGGAGCTCAATCCCATGACCCCAATATGGAACTTGATCCCAGGACTCCAAGGTCATGACCTACATGAAAATCAAGAGTCAGGTGCTTAACCAACTGAGCCACCCCGTGCCCCTGGCATGATTTCTAATTCTAACCGTAATAAGAATATCTGGTATCAAACCTACTCTCCAATGGTCAAAAAATATAAAACTGGGATAATTTATAAAGTAATTCATTTCAGATATAGGGAAAGGAAGGAAGAATGTCCTCAGAGAAGCACCTGAGGTAGCCTCCACATTCATCCCCACTTCATGCCTGGAGAATCATACCAGAACAAGTGCACAGCCCAAGCAAACAGATCATAGGCATAGATGGTAAGACAACTGCACAAAGGAAATGATCAGAATTGTAGGGTACTGCTTCTAAAATGGTTGTAATTTTGAAGGTTTATTGATTCCCCACAGGTATTTGTTTGAATTATAAATTGTGTTTATAGGGCAAGACTCCATTAAATACAAGTCAATGGGGAGAGATAGATGAATTAACATTTCTGTACACATTCAATATTGCTAAGAGAACGAAGCCTTAACTAAGCCAGCATGGACACAATCCAGAGTAGAAGATGGGCCTGTTAAGCAGAAACATGGAAGATATAAAGTGATCCAATTCTGAGGTCTAGAGCAATGATTCTGCCCTCCACTCCTCAGTTGTATTTGGCAATGTCTGGAGATATTTTTGGTTGTTACAACTTAGAAAATACTCTTAGCATCTAGTTAATAGAGGCCAGGGATGCTGCCAAATATCCTGTAGTGTACAGAAATACTCAACACAGAGCAAAATAAAGTATCTAAAATTAAACATACAGAGAAAAAATGAACAAAAATGTAAACAAAGCACCAATGAGCCATAAGACAACTTCAAACAGCTTAATATTAATATAATTGAGTAACTGAAGGAATGGATAGAAAAAATATTTGAAAAACTAGATGAACTTTTTGCAAATATGATGAAAACAATGAACTCAAATTCAAGAATTTAAGCACAAGAAGCGTGAAGAAAACTATGTCAAAATTTTACCATAAACAATCTCCTTCAATAATAAAGAGAAATATTAAGAGCAGCAGGATTAAATGGATGCATTATGTACAAAAAAAAGGTTAAAGTTTAATAGATTTATCTTCAGAAAGAAAGCAAACAAAGACAGTAGGGCAATGTCATTAAACATCTGAAAGTAAAAAAAAAAAAAAAAAAAAAAAGCAGAGGTTGTAATTCTCAAAAATAGCTTGAAAAAAATGAAAATAAGAGAGAAGATGAAATAAATTCTCTCCCCGGTCCTCCTCACTAAGTACAACTATAAGACCTAAAAATAATACAAAGGCAACCAGGTAGGACTGTGAAAGGTAGAAAGGAGAGATTGTTTATGAATCCCAGACTAGAGAAGCTACATTACAGTGGGGAGTTCTGCAAGACCCCAAACAACACCAAATCAGCACAGGTAGGCTTTGTAAGGAAATGTGTTCAACCACCCACTGAACAAAAGAAGGTGCCCCAGGTTGATTTATTCCTCCCAGAATCATACAGGTATGCCAGCAATGATACTAGTGACTCAAGCAATACTGGGAAGTATGTCATCTGGGAATCTCATTAACTATATAAATGGTCCAAGAGTCTTGTTTCCCCATTAGGCCTGAGCATCCCTTCCTTCATCTTAAGATAGCTAGCAGCTGGGCAGCAGGGGAGGGGGTGGGGAGTTGCTCAGCGGTTTAGCACCACCTTCAGCCCAGGGCGATCCTGGAGACGCTAGATAGAGTCCCACGTTGGGCTCCCTGCATGGAGCCTGCTTCTCCCTCTGCCTATGTCTCTGCCTCTCTCTCTCTCTGTCTTTCATGAATAAATAAATAAAATCTTAAAAAAAAAAAAAAAAAAAGCTAGCAGCTTAGAGAGACTGGCAAGGAGAATCATTTGAGAACAAATGCCCAACCTGGGAAGCCTCTTTATTTCCATGGCTCTGAGACACTCTAGCTTAGTACAGAGGCATTAAGTGGCCAGGGTACACAAAAAGAGGGATCTTACCAGAACATGCAGCCTAAGCCAACATGTATTTTTCATTCCTGTGGAGTCCCACTGAGACACAAGGTGGGTCTGACAATTGCCTAAACTGGAAAACAGATATCATCTTCATAGATCAGAGACTACTTTCTTTTATCTAGAGACACCATGTGGGAAAATTCTAGTGCTTTCTCAGGCAGCTCCATCAGGATAATGGGAGCCTCAGTGGTACTCAGAGAAACCAAGCAGACCAAAATAGCACTGTGAAGTCTCTTAAAATTGAATTGCTAATAAAACCCCATAAAAATAGACCAAGACCATGTGCTAAACCTAACCATGGTGACTGAGTGCTGAATCGGCTTAAATAAGACTCAAAGTCTCCCAATCCTTAACCCTCAGAAGAATCAGATGATGGAATGATTCAATAAGGCTTTAAAACAGGCATCATAAAAATGATTCAAGAAGAAATTACCAATCTCTTGGAAAAAATAAAAATTATAAATTTCAGCAAAGACACAGAAGTTACAGGAATAAAATGGAAATTGCAAAACAAAAAACTTACTGAAAAAACTCACTGGGTGAGTTCAATATTAGTGTAGAAAGCACATAGGATATAATTGTGAAGTTGAGAACAGACCAATAGAATTTACCGAAATGCAGCATTAGGGAGAATATAGAATTCTAAAAATATAGATTGTCTAGAACATTTAGGACAATGAAAAGTAACATCATTCATACTATTAGAATCACAGGAGGAAAGGAGATATAGAGTGGCTGAAATAATGGCTGAACTTCCCAAATTTGGTGAAATATAGAAACCTACAGATTTGAGAAATGGAGAAACCACAAATAGAATGAATCCAAGTAAATCCATACTAAGACACAGTTTGACTTCTGAAAATGAAAGAAAAATAATCTTGAAAGCAGTCAGACAGAAATAATGTGTCACCTATAGGAAAATGTGAATTCAAACTACAGCAAATTTTTATGTAGAAAGTGACAATATTTTTCAACTGCTGAAAGGAAAGAACTGCTATCAGCTAATTCTATGTCTATCAGGATTATTTCTCAGGAATGAAGGTGTTTAAATAAATGAGAACAAGCAAAGGATATTTGCTCAGTGCTTGCTATAGCAAGGGAATCAGATACTATCGCTTAAATTTGGCAGACTCTAAGACAAGCAGAGGAAATGGAAAAAAATATAATAAATAAAGGGAAAGCCTTCAGGTATGCTCTGATTGGAAGCTGCTTAAATGAAGAAGTTGGAAGCAAGTCAGCTTGTATCAAAGCCTCTTAAAGGATTAGTTAGGGGAACATATTTGGCTTTCACCACTTGGTCATTTGTTGGAAACACCAAATATAAACAGGGATAAAAATATTAACTGTCACTTATTGTTGAAGTCTTGACTGCTATGGAGGTTGTGGGTTGGCTTCCTGGACTAATTGTGGCAGATGGTGGTTTGGCTTCCTATGCTGGTTTATGCAGGTTGAGGGATAGTGTTCTATTTTAAAATATGTGCAGCTATTGTATGTTTAGCTACCCAATCTCTCAAATGAGAAATAAAAGCATTCTCCTGATAAAGAAAAAAAAAAAAAGTAATTTGTGTTCAGCAGGCCCACTGTTAAAGAATGTCTAAATGAAGTTCTTCAAACAAAAAATGATAAAACAAATTCTTGGAGAATCAGGGGAAAAAGAAAAGAAAATGCATAAATATGTGTATAATAGACTATCCTTTCAAATAATACTTGACAATAGAAATAAAATTTTAAAATAATTGATACTGAAAACAATGATCTTTAAGAAGTGGCAAAGGTAAAGGGATCATTTTGAGTACAGCCACTATAGAAAAGAGTATAGAGGTTCCTCAAAAAACTAGAAATAGAACCACTATTTGGTGCAGCAGTTTCATTTCTGGGTATATATCTAAAGGAAATGAAATCACGATCTCAAGAGATCATCTGTATGCTCATGTTCATTGCAGCCTCAGTCATAGTAGTTAATATAGGAAAATAACCTAGGTGCCCACCAACAGATGACTGGATAAAGGTAGCTTGTGTGAGCACACACACAGCAACACACATACACACTAGAATATAATTCATATATAAAAAAAGAAATCCTGCCACTTGCAACAACATAAATAGACCTTGATGGCACTATACTAATTGAAATAAACCAGAGAAAGATAAATCCTGTATGTTATCACTTTTATGTGGAATCTAAAAAAAAAAATCAACTTATAGAGAATAGAATTATGGTTGCTAGGGCTTTAGGATTGGGGGGGGGGATAGGGAGATGATGCTCAAAGAATAGAAACTATAAATGGGCACCTGGCTGGCTCAGACTGTAGAGAAGCCACCTCTTGATCTTGGGGTTGTGATTTTGAGCCTCATGCTGGGTGTAGAGATTGCTTAAAAATAAAATCTTAAGAAAAAAGAAACTTTCAGTTATAAAATTAATAAGTTCTGGTACAACATAGTGATTGCATAGGGACATAGAGTACAGCATAGTGACTACAATTAACTATATTATATTTTAAAATTGAAAGCTGCCATGAGAGTGAAACTTTAATGTTTTCACTATAACAACACAATGGTATTACAAGAGGTAAAATATTTGATTATTAGCCTTATTCTGGGAAACATTTCACAACGTCTACATATATTAAGCCATCGCATTGTACACCTTAACCTTATACAAAAATTTTATGTCAATTGTATCAAAATAAACCTGAAAAATAAAATTTAAAAATAACAAAATAGAAAGGCACCTTGTATGTTCCTTATAGTAAGGGAATTATCGATTTTGTCTGTTGTTACCTATTTTGTTGGTAAATACACAACCTACATATGTAATAAAATTGCAAGACCTACATACACACATTCTTAAATGGAGTTATGTAAAACAGGAAAACACTGAGTAAGATTGATGGATTTCAACAATTTCAAGTTCCCTGGATGTGATGTATTACAGCTCTGAAGAGGTATAATCATTGGAGGAATCTGGATAAAGGATACAGAGGATCTTAACATTATTTCTTACAATTGCATGTGAATCTACAATCATTGATTATGTGTAAATAAAAAAGCACAAAACATCAAAAAAGAAAAAAAGTAAAATAAGGATCTTTTCTCAACATATATAAGTTAAAAAAATTATCACTAGAACTTCAGTATGAGAAATATTAAAGGAGTTCAGGTATGAGGACTAGGATAGCAGACGGGAAAGCTAGATCTACACAAGAAATGAAGAGAATCAAAAATGGTATATATGTGTGTGCAATTTAAATTACATGCAATTTACATTCCAGAAGCATATTCATATTTTCTTCACTTCTCTTCTTTGATCTATTTTTTTAATTTTTAAAAAGATTTTATTTATTTATTCATGAGCGACACAGAGAGAGAGAGAGAGAGAGGCAGAGACACAGGCAGAGGGAGAAGCAGGCTCCATGCAGGGTGCCTGATGTGGGACTTGATCCCAGGTCTCCAGGATTATGCCCTGGGCTGAAGGCGGCACTAAACTGCTGAGCCACCCAGGCTACCCTCTTCTTTGATCTATACAAAATTTAAATTTTCTCTCTTTTTATCTTAATGATATGGAATGATTGAGTTTGAAGGAAAAACATTAATTAAAAATCATGGTTCTACCACTCACTAGCCATATGACCTTCAGCAAATAGTATCTGTGACATATCACTTTTTAGTCTAAAATAAGGATGTCAACACCATTTTGACATTATTAGCTGTGAGGATGAGGTAATATATGTCAAAACAGCTAGTTTCTGAAATTCATAATGGGTAATCGCTAAATATTGCCTTTTTTCTTTCTCTGTCCCAGGATTTTGTCCTCCTAATCTTGCCCCCACATAATCTTACTATTAGTGAGTTGTCATATATTTTAATTAAAAAAACAACAACCCTACAACCTTATTTCAATTGTCACCTTGTCACCCAGTTTTCTAGCACTAATTAACATTTAGGTGAGATTCTCCATCTTCTTATTGTTTTTATTTTATTTTTTAAAAAGATTTATTTATTTATTCAGAGGAGAGAGAGAAAGAGAGGCAGAGGGAGAAGCAGGCTCCACGCAGGAAGCCCAACGTCAGACTCGATCCCAGGTCTCCAGGATCACACCCCAGGCTGTAGGCGGCACCAAACCACTGAGCCACCAGGGCTACCCATATCTCATTGTTTAAATAAAAGATCTTTGAGCTTATATGTGTATCAATGATAATTTTCTTAAAGCACCTGCAAAATATTTTTGTTTGTTGACTTGCATATTTCTTTGCTATTACCAATTTAGAACCACTGATATTCTTGTACTGAGAGATGAGGCACTTTACTAGGCACCAGGGATAAAAGTGTTAACGATTTCAAATTTCAGCAATTATTCAGCATCCTTATTAACCTCTTAAGTATGAGGATTAGGAGACCAGAATGGTTTAGATTGTTTTCTTCATAGATTACTAAAGACAATTTGCTGCCACTGCTGGCTGCATTGTCCATAGCACTTAAGAATTTTTGAGTTAGGTAGAAAATATACTATTGAGATTGTGAATTCATTACCATTTTGGTAACAATGTTTTTAACCAGGTCAGATTATCATATACACAAATGTTAATTTTAGAATTCTGTTGCATAATTGCCTGAGCATTTAAAATCCAATTATATAAATATTTATGTCACATACCATGCTTGGTATTGTTAAATTACTTATGTATGATATGTTCCTAGCCCTTAAGGATCAAGGTCCATCTGTTTATCTACTTGTAGACTTCTTCTAAGGAAAATATTTCCATTTATGGTTCTATTAAATTTAAGCAAATTTATTAGCTATTAGTTTACTCCGAACCTCTGCTCAATCTCAAAATAGTAATAGAGAATGGTTGGTACTACTAATAGTGAAAAGGGGAAATATAGTTATTAGAATTATATATTCAATAATATGAATATGCAGGCATCATAAAAATTAAATTATATCAAATATATACTATTTATTGACACCATTTATCTGTCAAGATAAAAAATGTTAATATCAATTCCTGAAATTTAAATAGTTCAACACATTTAGTTTTAGTTTGTGCTAATTTTTATATCTGCCTCCCTCAACAGCTTATAACTACTCAGTTAATACATAATAGGAAAAAATAAACTTACATTTAAAAAAAAATGCTATTGTAATTTTATTTAACAGCATATCTTGGTAACTTGAAGTTATTAAAGCCAAAACTCAGATTTCATTAAAGTGAACAGTGGAATTTCATACATTTTTAGATCTACTTTTAGATTCAGCCTGGCAGTAGCAAAATCATCTATTTCTTTACAAAAAAAAAAAAAAAAAAGACAAGAGACACAGACTTATTGTATATGCTTTTTTCTTTTAAAGATATCATATTTATTCCTAAGATAATCAAAACTAACATTTTATCAGTGGTTATTCAAAGTAGCAATTTAAGTAGGAGTGAATAATGTCTTCTGCTTATATTTTGGGGTTTAAAAATCTTATTTATAAAGCATTTTCATAACTCAGTAATGTCTAGATTGCTTTTCCTTATGAGTCATATTGCTTTTATTCATCTATTTTGAATGAAAATCTATATTTATGTCCTATGTAATCTCCTTTGTAAGCAACACATAATTACCAACAACATATAAACAAGTATAATGTCAATAATGCAGAAAAACAAATTTAATATATTTAGTTGTTATGAGGTCAGAGTCCTACAAAAGATTTTAGTTCATTAACAGCTAACAGAGCCCAAATATACAAAAAAGAGATTATGTAACCATTTTTAGTAGCCAAAGTTCTCTTCAAATATGCAGCATTAATCTGGCCATTCATTTATGTGTTAAGGAATTTTATGGATATACTACCAAATATCCTATTGAATATATTTAGCATTGTATAAACTCTTTTAAGATGGGAAATAATTTGTTATGCTGATGATCTCCTTTTACTGATATCCTGATACTCTATGAAAAATCTGAATACATGAAAAATCTGAATACATCTGAATACAACAATAATATTGATCAATGCCTATTTAAAATAAAACGCAAAAATAATTACCTACAGAATGTTCTCTTTTCCTTCTCACATAAGATACAAAAAACTATTTACTATGTCAAAATTGGACAAAATTATTATAAATAATGACCACAAAATACAATCAAGGTTTTCCAAATGTGTCAACTAAGGAAAATTTTTAGATCAAATGTAAAGGTTTTATTTAATAAATATATTAATTTTTTATTAGAGAAAATTTAGGTTGGTATTATTGATCTATGTTCATTTTTTTTTAAGACTTTATTTAATTATTCATGAGAGACACAGAGAGAAAGGAAGAGGCAGAGACACAGGCAGAGGGAGAAGCAGGCTCCATGCAGGAAGCCTAATGTGGGACTTGATCCTGGGACTCCAGAATCATGTCCTGAGCCAAAGGCAGATGCTCAACTACTGAGCCATCCAGGTGTCCCAACATATGCCCATTCTTTAGTTTATTTTTTAAGTCCTAAAAACATTCACTAGAAACGATACTGTCACCTTTTATCCTTACAATTTTAGGTGGTAAGATAAACATCAAAAAAGTGTGTTTGGTTTTTAATTATGGTTTAGGAAACAGGAAGATGGTGAAACAATTTGATACAAAATCTCTTAGTACAGACTGAGTTCTCACTAATCAGAGTTCATAGTTATGTTGACATGAAATCAACAAACATTATTTTTAACTAAGAAAATGTTCAATCAAGGAATGAAGAACAAGAGAAGTATGACGAAGGAAAAGGGGAATATATTGTTAGATACATGTAAAATATTTTAGCGTCTTGAGCAATAATTTAATATAAGTAATAAACCTCAGCCTGTGTCTAGGGGTTGCAATATTAGAGCATTATTCCTCATAAAATCTTTGTCTTCACACACCTTTTTTGCACTCTGAGTAGAAAAATATGTATTGTATTTACACTATAGAGTGGTTTTCACTTGAAACAACAGATTTTAAGGATTTTTTTTTTTAAGATTTTATTTGTTTATCCATGAGAGGCACACAGAGAGAGGCAGAGACATAGGCAGAGGGACAAGCAGGCTCCATGCATGAAGCTGGATGTGGGACTCGATCCAGGGACTCCGAGATCATTACTTGAGACAAAAGCAGATGCTCAACCGCTGAGCCACCCAGGCATCCGTAAGGACTGTTTTTGAGTGTGTATATACGAATATATACACATGTACACACATAAATGGGTGTGTTGATTTATGTCCTTCAAAATTTGTAGTGAGAATTGTGTCATAAAAAATAGTTTACATTAATTTTCTTTTTTTTTCATTCTGAGAAAACTGAAAATAAATAAGACTTGTACATGACCATTTAATACTGAGTTGTATGCTCTTAGCTAAATAGTGACTTAAGACTTGGAATGCTAAAATATCACGGTGCCTTTAGCTGGTAGCATCTGCTAAATAATAACAAAAGCTATAATACCATAGTACTACTATAGTATTTGTTTCCATCTTTTCTTCAAAAAGGAATATATTCAATTTAGTTGCATCAAAGGTCAAGATACAAAGTCTATTTACATATATTTGTAGAAATATTGTGTCATGTTTAAAACATACTATAAAATTGCATAACATTAAAAGTATGTGAGCGCCTAGGTAGATCAGGTGATCTCGGCTTAGGTGGTGACCTCAAGGTCATGGGATCTAGCCCCAGTTTGGGGCTCTGTGCTCAGCGAGGAGTCTGTTATTCTCCTTCTGCCCCTATCCCTGTGCTCACTTGTGTGCTCTAATATGAATAAATTTAAAAAAAATTAGATTAAACGCATGTACACACACAAATGGATGCTAGTGATACTGGTGAAACCTGAATAAAGTGAGTGGCTTATATCAATGCCAGTTTCTTAATCTTGATATTGTTCATAGTTACACTGAGAAAAATTGGGTGGAAGATATAGCAGATCTCTCTGTATTATTCCATGCAGCTGCATGTGTATTGACAATATCTCAAAATAAAAAGTTGTCATATATATATATAAATATATTACATATAATATATATATTAAAGTTAAGAAATTCTATATGTTATATGTGAGATAGTAGATATGTAGATAACATATTATGAAAACTTTTTACATTGTTCAGCAAACATTTATCCCATTCATCTGGTAAGCATATTCCTTCCTTAATTCTAAAACTAGCTACATTAGGTTGTGAAATAAGAATGGATTTATATGCCTTAAAATGGAATTCTTCACTTTCATTTACTTAAAAATATATGGAAAAGTACTAATGGTTATTCTAGGTCATTCTGAACTCCCTAAGACTTTAACCCAATTGTTCTAAAGACATTAAAACATGATTCCAAATTAGTTTTTCAGGCTTGAAGTTCATATATAATTTTAAGAATGACTGTCTGATGCAACAATAGAATCTACTTTGTATTAACACTAATCCTCTTTTTTCTGCTTTTCTCACATTCACTGAATGGCACTACAGTCATTCTCTATGTGTAGGATCTTTCCATATTTTAAACTTACTCATGTTTTTTCAGAGAGAACCTTATTTCTCCTGAAGTAAATATAATATTTTTAAAAATTTTTGTTTCTGAAATTCTATGAGTACCAAATTATTAAAAGCCCACCCATGTAATTCAAAAAAGTTGAATGATAATATCACTAAGAAAAATAAAGATATAATTTTAAGAAGTAAAATATTTAAATTTAAGTTGAATAATTGTAAACTTCTTAAAATCTCCTCTTCTCCTCGGTAAATTCATGCCCTTTGATTGGTTGACTCCCTGAGACCTTGCCTGAGGTCCTTTCCTCCTACTCCTTCCCTAGGTAGTTTTAAACAGGTGATGGCATTATAGATAAATGTACATAGATAACTCACATTGATCTCCAGTATAAATCTACCTCCTGATATCCCACATCCATATAGCCACTGTCTTATCCAACTTGACTTCTTTGTTGTAATGGGCACTGTAAGGCTGGGCCAGAGAGTCCCTTAGGAATGATTTACTTAATACAGTCCCAGAAATCTTACCAGCAAACAACCCTCAGCTGTTTGTCCCTTTAAGATTATACTCAGCTATTGAGAGTCATTACTCCCAAGACCTTTCCCTCTATCCAGGGCAGCTCATATAAAATCTCTTGCTATATAGGAGAAATAGTGCTCAGCACTGTCTCCCTATATGAGGATCACTATGTCTAGACAGCATCAGAGTGGTTGACTGAGTTGTTCTGCCAAGACTATATTATAAGGCAACTTTTTCCTCTGCCCAATTCTGCTTTATTCTTTATCTTTCACAGGTGGTTCTCCATCTAGAACTTGCTTCTCATGGAACACAATCTATGGCAATCCATTCTAGTTGTGGTTCTATAAAACAGACCCTAAGATATAGCTGGATCCTACCTCAAACACAGCTAGCAGTGAAGATACCTTCACTGGCTTGGGGAAGCTCAGATAGTGTCTAGCACAAGATGCTAGGACAATGTTGAAACATTTCCTAGTGATTAACTGGGATGATATTTCAGTACAGGATAAGCCACTAACTGCTGTGATTTACCAAGTGGTTATAAAAATCTCCAGTAAATAATACTTAAGATAGAAGAATTTGGTGGTTGTTCCTAATATTGACCACTATCCCAGGCCTTAAAAAAAGATAATCAAAGGGTAAGTGTGATTAATCAGGAATGAAAAGCTAAGTATGAAGCCAGAAGACCTCCTCTGTAGGTTGCAAAGAGGCTATCATTTCTTGCAATCTGAGAGTTAAAGCTAAAAACAGGTTTGGGGCTTATCATAATTGAAAAACCAGAGAAATTCAAAGGGAGTTAAAATTCCAACACTGGCCTGCTATGCTATCATTAAGGCCCAAGAGTGGAAAAAATGTGACCCTGACATGTGGATAAGAATATATAGATTGATACACCTGGAAATCTTGAATTCTCAAATTGCCCTGAACTCCCTGACCCCAAGAAAGATGTTTACTCCTCTGTATTGGAGCCTGGCAGTACATCCACACCCTGCTTGATTATGATAAAGCAGATGCCAATAACTAAGGTCTTGTGGCATCATAACCCATGCATAGAACTATATGCAAAAAGAGTTCTAGTACCTAAACAACAGGTACGAGCAACGGCCCAGTGAGAACCCTGGGACTATATTCTGAAGTTGTGAGATCAAAGGAGAGTGGAGCAGAAGATTGAGTAAGAAGGATTTATTAATGTGGGAGCACCCCCCAGGATTCAAGATTGAATACAATGGCATAACCTTGCTAGATGGTGCAAACATATTCTGCAGGATAGCTCATAGGAACATGACAACAAATGCCAACTCTAGGGGAAATAAAATGACATGACTGCATGGAAAACAGTAGGAATGATATGAAGACTTTCCCACTGTCCCCAAACAGAGGAAAACCCTGAAGGTCTATCCCAGTGTTATGTTCCCCATGGTAAATTCTAAAGCCTTTCCTGGGATTGTTCTGCCATAGGGCAATTTCTCCTCTGTCTAGGCCTGTCTAGGCCTGCTTGCTTCCCTTCCAAAGGTTATGAATCCAAGAACATTCCAGATATAAATCTGCATATTAATATCCATCTCTTTGTTTGCTTCATGAAACTAAATCTGAAACTCTGTCTCAGAAGTGTCTCATGTCTAAATACAAACTCGTGATACTTCAAACAAAACATACTTCCCAGTTTAGAGCATGGCCTTATCCCTCATTTTATTGTCTTGGGAAGAAACCTAGGATTCACCTTCAATATTGCTTTCTTGTTCATGGCCCCTATATAATCCATGAGCAGTCCTATCTATTTTACCTTCTATATGTATTTTAAATACACATAGCTTTCTCTATGTTTACTGCTTTAATTCAAAACTTATAAAACTCTTTCTCCCCCAAAGAGTAGGAAGCAATGAATGATCTTTTCGATGGTCCCATCACATCTACTATTAATTTCACTGCACCATTTGTCAGAACAGCATTTTAAAATCAAAAGTATATTAATAAAATTTTAGAACTCTTAAATCACTTTTCTTTGCTTCTAAAAGCAAAATCTTTAGCATGGCTTCAAAGTCCAGAACAACCTAGTTTATTTCTTTTTCTGCAGGTCCACATACTTATTGTCAGTGCTCCTGGATCAGAGGATCAGATTCTGAATAGTGTCATGCTTCCTCATTGCATGGGGCCTTTGAACATGTATATCTATTCTGTCTGAAGATTTCTTTCCTTACTCCATCTGCTTCCCATTGTTAATTACCTTTTATGTTTATTCTGGTAAACTCTTCCACCTAGTGTAGATTAAATCTGTCTGTTCATACCCTCATTTTATTACATTTCTTTATGTTTTATTGGTCACTGCAGTTTATTTTTAATTACTTGTTTAATATCAAACACCCTGCATGTTTTAAATTCTGGATAGGTTATCTGTTTGTGGCAATGCTTTGCACATACCAGATTATGATTTGTTGAATCAATTAAAATGTCTTTTATCAATTTCCAAAACAAAAACAAAGACAAAAACAAAACCAAACAACTTGGACAGTTGATCTCTGTTTAACATGCATTTGAAGGAGTATCTTATAAAGGGAAGTAGGATGTAATGAGCACCTCAGAAATATACACAGAAGGTAAGATGGAAAAAATGTTGGCAGCCAACTAATGGCACAGATTCCTTGGTGATAGGAGTGTTTGGTAGTAGAAGAAAAGAGTTAACTATATAAAATAATATAGTAGTTTTTCACAACACCTTTTTAATATTTTTTTAATATTTTCCTATGGCTTCTGGTTAATTTCCAGTTGCTTAATTCTAGCCATTTGAGACCATCCCAAAGTGTGGGATCCGTAGGATAGCACGTATTCCAGGGTCAACTGATGGCAAAGTTATTAGTGTTTGAGTGGCACAGTAGAAAAAATTAGGGACTTTTGAGTCAGATTAAAATTAGCTTCAAACACTGTGTCTGCAATTTAGGGTGTATTGTGTAGTCTGTCGAACTTTTTAAGTACTCTGAGGTGTAGGATATTATCTGCTGAACCTCCATGAAACATAAAAGTGCATACGTCCAACAACAGAAATGGAGTAAAAGGGTTATATGGCTATATACAATATGTACAGTATTACAGTATGTATATGGCTATATGTACAATATGTACACACTTAATATGTACATACATATACAATATGTACATATGTGTGTATACACATACAGATATACATACATATATTCATATTATTAACACATATATTTTTCCTGTTATGTGTCAAAATCACTGTAAGAGCAATTTTTTTTTTTTTACTACAATTCGCTTTTAGCTGCTCATTTTTAACAGTGCTGAGGCTGTCACAGTTTACTTGACTCTAACTCTGACTCTGTGTGTTTGATGTCTAGAATGTGTGAAATCCTATTCTGTTGCATTATCCTTCCTTGCAAAATTCTGTGTATGTTAATAGTCAGGTGTGAAAACTACAGCTAATTTATTGTTTTATACTATGGTATTACAGCTTTTAATTTTAATTATTATAATCAATAATCTATGAAGAAATGACATTTAGAGAGGATAAATAACAATAATTTTGATTGGACTTGTTCACAATCCTTTATTGACTTCTATTATAGGTTTTTGATATACAGCAGGGGCTTGGGAAGTGTTTGTTGAATTAATGAAAACTAAGTGAGAAGGCACAGTCTGCATTCAATCTCATATTTGTCTGATTCCAAATATGGTACATATGGACATAATCAAAAGTTTCATCTTACCTCTCAAATACAGAGTATAGCTCTCATAAATGGCAGATTGTATTAAGAATATCAAGCGACTTTAAATTTTCTCACTTTGTACATTATTCATTTTCTAACAAACATCAACCTAGAGTGTGCTTAACTTCATATTTAGGAGCCTTATTATTCATTAGAAGTGTTATCACAGTTATATAATAATCGGTACTTTCATTTTATCTTTCTTTTTACATTAACTTTTGGGTTTTATTATTTCCGTTCTAATGCCATTTGTACTGTTATCCCTTGGATGTTGATATGAAACTTCTGTAGTTCTTTCTAAAAGTGGGACTGCATTTAGATAAGATGACATGTATTATTAAATTCTCTTTAAAATACATTTCAAATCCCTTTAGCTAATATTTTTAGTAATATGGCATATCACAATAATATATATATTAATAATTGCTTTAACAAATTAAAATTTAGTTGTTCCAACACATTTTGAAAATTTTTATAGTGAATGAGAACAATAGAGCAAGGCACTAAATAACTTTTAGCATATATTTAATAGAAAAGTGAAAAAATAGAAGTGATATTATATTATATTATATTATATTATATTATATTATATTATATATATATATATATTACATGTCCCAACATACAAAGTATAGGGGTACAAGCAATGTTGAAATATTTGCAAACATCTCCTGTTAGAGAGGTTATTAAAAAAGAATATATGAAATTCTACTTTTATTAGCCAATAGCATCAAATAATTTTATCATTATATTCTCAGATAAACTCTGATAATGGAATGGATGCCAAAGTAGTTATTTTCTCATAACACTTTTCAGACAAGTCAATAGTTTATATCAGTAAGTTTTGTGATACCTCACCTTTCTTTGTTAACACATATATCAAGCCAGTATATCACCATACTATTTAGTAAGTTATTTCAACAAATCTTGATTTTCAAATATTGATTTTGGTTTAGGCAAATCACACAAGATTATAATATATATAAAATTCAGAAACACTATATAGGAAGAAAAAACACTTGTTTCTTTTTCAATTTTATTTCAATTTACACACTAGATATTATTCCAATTCTTAGATGGAAAAATCAGAAATTGGAAAGAGAGTGAGGAATAGCTGGAGAAATTTCTCATTCTACGTGATACATGAGATGAAAAACACATTTTTAATGTTTTAACTTCTTGAGATTTGGGAGTGTGGTTGTTTCCAAGGCAAAAAGGAAAACAGCTATCTTCTTTCATGCACAGAACCTGTCATGGTAATTTTTAAAAAATATTTATTCTTCACTGTCATTTGAATTTAACCTTATGCTATGATAAAACTAGTTGCTAAGTATTAGAATTAATTTAGTGGAATATATTACAACCAAACATTGCAAATAATAGTTCTTATTAGAGATTCTATTAACATGAGAGAAAGAGACTTTGCCTATAAAAAATGAGAATTCAGGCACATTGTTCTCTGAGTCTAGCAGGCCATGTCTAATTTTGTCAGCCTAGCATCAAGAAGATGCTCCATACAGATTTTGAATTTCTTAGATGAGAGGTGTTAGGCAACTAGAGATGTATTATACAATTAACTCTATATGATTCAGATATGAGGGAAGGCCTTAGAATAACATAAAAGTAGAAAGATCCTCCTCAATTATAATTACTAATTTAAAATGCTGGGTTTGTACTTAAGAATTGAGGGGAATTTTGAGGTGCAATGTATGGATAATTATCACCACACATTGGAATTAGCCAAAGATTAGCTATCTTGCAATTAAAGCTATATAGGAGAATCTTGCTTGGATCCAAAGAAAAATAAGCTTCTTAATCTTTTTTCTTAATAGCCCCATGCAAAGCAGTAATATAATGTTAGAATTTTCTCCTGTGCTTCCCCAGTGATAACTGTAAGGAGAATAAAAACAGAAAGAAACCATATTATTTGCGGACAGATTTCCCCAGTCCCATAATTGAAACATGTCTGAACTATTCAAGCTGAGTGCCTTGTCTCAATTTCAAAAATTATATATCAGTCATTTTGTGAGGAAGAACAAGCTGTGAGGAGTCAGGGCTGGACTGAAAGTATTCTTCCAATAGTATTCCAATAGAATTCTATATTATTCTTTCATTACTCCCTTCTGGAAAGAGGATGTGATCTCCTTCTTCTCTGTTAAAATGGGGAAAGGGGAATATAGCTTTCCTGTATAATGCATTCATATTAGTTAGCATTTATATTTTCCTCTGCGCATCTACTCCTATCTCTACCTAGCTTTAAGACTATAGTGTTTATATTTGTATTCTTTCATCTATGGTATTATTTCTCCTTAGAAGACTGTTACATTGAATTTGAGTGAAGATTTATGAGGTCCAGACAGGCTGCAATAGAAATTCAAGTACCCTGGAGCCTAGAGGGAGAGACAAGTGGACAAATCCAACTCAAATGAAGTCTTGACCTGTGTAGACCAATTGCAGAGTGGTTTCACTTTCAAAGGAGCATAATACAAACAGGAATTTTGATATTTACCTTCCTTCTCACTCTTGAAGAAACTTCTAAAAACACAGGAAACAATAATCTCTTCTTTTTTAAAAAAGATTTTATTTATTTATTCATGACAGACACAGAAATAGAGAGACAGATATATAGGGCAGAGGGAGAAGCAGGCTCCATGCAGGGAGCCTGATGTGGGACTCGATCCTGGAACTCCAAAGGCAGATGCTCAACATTCTGAGCCACCCAGGTCCCTCTTCTTTACTAATCTTTGTCTCTTCAAGTTTTCTCTTTCCTCATGCATCAGGTTCATTATTTTGATTTCTCTACCCTTTTCTCATTGCCCTTCTAATTTTGTTGCTTTCACAGGCATGTTCTTTTAATCTATCATCCACTAGTACTTGGGTAATGGGATTATCTTCCTTTTGCTTGGTATTCTTGGAAGGATCCACTTAATTGGCATTTTCTCTGTCCAACATATTTCTTTTTCTTTTATTTTCCCCCAAGAAATGGTCCTCAGTAGTGATTTTGCCCAATATATTTTTAATTTTATTCACAAAAGCTGTACACTCATTATTGGTTGGTGAAATTCCATCTCAAAGGGAATCAAGGGAAAGTAAGTAAAGTCATAAATCTAGAATCTTCTCTAGTGGGTAGGAAGAAAAGAGAGCTTGGATATGTATATATATACTTACAAAGTGGTCATTTTTGTCTAATTACACAAGGAGTAGTGTGATATGTTGTAAACATAAATTTAGAGTGTGAAAAGGAATGGAATCCATACAAGTTTGCTAAATTAGGTGACTCTGAACTAAGATGTGAAGAACAAATAGGAGTTAATCAGGTGAAGTGGAAGGTCAATTCATTTCAGATTGAAATAATAGTATATGCAATAAGTCATATTTGAGATGTGAATTGCAAATTTTTGGATTAATTTGTTTAATTACATAGTTTAAAAAGGCCAGAGTTTAATATGCATAGGAAATAGGGTTAAAGAATTTAGAAGAAAACCTGACCTTAAGTAAATTTCTGTATAACGTTATTGAGTTTAGACTTTATGTGGAAGAAGGACAATAGATTGACACTAAAGATTCCACGTTTAGGGAACTACATGTATGGATTTGTATTCTTATGGTGCTCATTCTAACTATAGAGTGAATTGATAGAAATGGAAGTTTCATGTGATGTGTACTGTAAGGCTACATCCAATCTTCTTTCTTGAACACAACTAAATTTTATTTCCCAGATTGTTGGGATTTAGATATGACCATGTAATGGCTGAAATTTGGCCAGTAAAAGGTTAAGCTGCACGATTTCCAGGCCTGAGCCTAGAGGTTATACAATAATGATTTACAATTCTTTATCCTTCCCCAGGCTGGATGTTGAAAAAGACAGAGTCCCTAGAATGAAAGAGTCTGGGTCCCTGAATCTCTGTTTGGAAGAGAGATCCACCCTTATCAGGAATATAGATTTTGGAGTATGTGAGTGAAAAATAAATTTCCATCATGTTTAAGCCATAGTAGGCTTCTGGGTTTGTTTGTTACAGCAGCTAGCATCCTTCTAATAAATACATGTAATTTAAAATTTGCTACCTAATAAATAACTAGAAATAAACAGGTCAAGTTAGAGTGTAACTCCATTATATGCTGGCAACATGAAAGAATGAAAGATTTTTCAGTCTCAATTTAGGAATTATATAGTAGGTCTCTGAGTGTTTAAACAACTAGATGTGACTTAGTGTATAATTTATAACTGCGATAGAGAAACTTATGCTTTTATTGCTTTGATAAAGTGTTATCAGGGTTTTTTATAAGAGCTATTTGATGAGGTTAGGGAATTCTGTTCATGTGAACACTCAGAGCTATTCTTTTATGTCTTGCTGAATTTCTTTCTGTTGTGCACAGCTCTAGCATTACTTTTTCTTAGATGTATTTTCTATATGTACTGTATTATTTGGGTTATTTCATTGTTAGCAAAAGGAACGACTGATTAACTGGACCAGGCTTCACCACTGAATAGGAACCAAAGGAGGCTAAGAAGTAAAAGTTTGGCTAGGATCTCACCATTATTATCTGATGCTAATATTGTCGATGAGTAATAATATTACTGTCTCTCCATTTTAAGAACAATTACTTTTTAACAAAATCGCAGTTGGAGCTCCACCTGGCTAAAACTGAGTAATGTTCCCATGCTTTAACACTCACAGGGAAGCCCTATTTTGCCTTCCTTTCTTAAATGTTCAAAGGTGACTATTCATGAATTGTAGCATTCCTAAAAACCAAGAAGGAAATTTGGATATAGGCAATGAGAAAAGTTAATAAGTGGTCATTATACTATCAGCCTATCAATATGTTGCATTAAAGATGTATCTTCAGAGTAGTGTTTATAGTCAGGTACACAAGGCATTTAGGGATACCTCTAAATCTCTTACATATATCTCAATCTGTAAAAGCTACAGTTAGTCTTCAATATCCCAGAGTTCTCTTGATGCACATACACTTTAATTTGTAATTAAAATTGTAGGTTCCAAGAATGTATTGGGTATGTTGGGAGAAATAGAGAAAAAAACACATTTTTTAAATAGTGTGGTATATTTTACAAAGTCATGCTAAACATCATCCTTTGTGACCACATCTTCTTTTCTATAATTTGACTTTTTCTTTTATGATCTATTGCTCCATATTTCTTATGTGCATGCCTATAAATTTCAATAAAGAGATATGTAACTATAGCTCGAGAAAAAATTTATAAAACAGTAGCAATATAAGGTGATAGCACTCTGCCTTTATTTTATATATATATATATTTATTTTTTATAAATATTAGAAATTGTTCCTTTAGCTTGAATTATGACATCTATGTTATAATTTATTGTTTTCCTTACCTCAAAAGCAAAATATATTTTTAAAATTGATTGATATGAGGAATTTCAAAGTAATTCTCAAAAGTCATTAATGATAATCTTCTCTCCTTTGTTATAATGTTTACCTAAGAATAAACTTGATAATTATGGTTATCACTAGATGTAATCACCCTGTTTTATTCAGAATATTTTTGTTATACTTCTATTTAAAATAAATGTGTGGGAAATATCAGAAAGGGAGACAGAACGTAAAGACTGCTAACTCTGGGAAACGAACTAGGGGTGTTGGAAGGGGAGGAGGGCGGGGGGTGGGAGTGAATGGGTGACGGGCACTGGGGGTTATTCTGTATGTTAGTAAATTGAACACCAATAAAAAAAATAAATAAATAAATAAATAAATAAATAAATAAATAAATAAATAAATAAAAAATTCACTACAAAAAATAAAATAAAATAAAATAAAATAAAATAAAATAAAATAAAATAAAATAAAATAATATGCTATCCTGTGTTTGAAAGAATGTTCCATTGGACCACTCTGTTAGAAACATGATCCAGCCATATTTGCTGTTCTTTCTTTTTCATATTACATACTGCTTAGGTTCAGGTATGCTAAATTATGTTATTGTAATGAACAAACTTTAAATCTGACTAGCTTAAAATGAAAAGGGCTCATTTCTCACTTATGCTACCTGTCATTTTTTTCCAACTGATTCCTGGAAAGTACTCCTGTGATCACTTTTCTTTTTTCTTTTTCTTTCTTTCTTTCTTTCTTTCTTTCTTTCTTTCTTTCTTTCTTTCTTCTTTTTTTTTTCTAAAATATACTCTTTTGAGAGTTTTTCCTATTAAGCCACTAAATTTCTTTACATACTAGAAAAGATACTGGTTCTATTCCCAGGTTTTTTCACAGATTTTTAAGCATTGTCAAATAAACAGAAATTGATTTAATAAAGATGATCATTTTTGTAGCATCTTTCTTTTTTTTTTTTTTTTTTTTTTTTTTTTAATCTCCAAGGACTCGTGCACCAATCTTCCCTGGGAAGGAAACAGTTTGCTGAATGCATCAGGATTTCCTTTTACTTACAATAGAGGCAAAAACTCTCATGAAAGCAACCACTGATGGGGCAGCATCAGTGTAAATATCAACATAATTCTTCCAAAACATTTATTTTCATATTTAAAGAAAAAACTTTAAATATATCTTGGATGCTGCTTATATCAGTAAGCTCTTTGTAACAGAAAAAGTTTTAATTTCACCATTTACAAATTTCATCAATGCTAGGGCATCATATTTTTTTCATAAAATTTGTTTACAATCAACCAAGATAAAAGAAAGATGTTTTCAGTTTAGTATTCAAAACCTCTTTAACATATGTGACATATTATTATTCACACATGGATTCATTTTATTCTTTAAAAAAGGAAGACTTTCAATTTCTCATGATGCGTTTTTTCTAGTGTTTCATGCTTTGTAATTTTACACAAGGAGATGAGTTGTAATGCATAAATATTCCTACCATGAAGTAAATTCCCTCCAGTTTTCTATTACAGTAGTAGAGTTTGTTTGCTACAGTAATGTTACATAGTAGGGTGTTAGAGGTTGTTGAAAGAATCAATATAGGAAGGAGAAAATATGCCATCAGCCTACCATTTTCCTCTCTCTGTGATTAAGTACTTACCACTTATTCATGGCCTCCCCTCCTTCATTCAGAAATTGAATATAGATGCAAATACAAAAACATAACCTTATTATGCATTGTTACCATATGAGGATAAAAGACCTCTAACAAAATTGTAAGCAGGCCTGCCTAGTCAGTATCCATCATCATGAATTCTAGTATCATGTAGAACATGAAGTTCAAATATGATTTTTAAAAATTTTTACGTATTTATTCATGAGAGACACAGAGAGGCAGAGACATAGGCAGAGGAAGAAGCAGGCTCCCTGCAAGGAGCCCAATGTAGGACCCTATCCCGGACACAGGCATCATGTCCTGAGCCAAAGGCAGATGCTCAACCACTGAGTCACCCATGCATCCCTTGATTTGTTCTTTTTTTTTTTTTTTTTTTCACATCAGGATCACCTGTAATACCTACAGACATTTAGAATCCTAGCATTCAACAGAATATTCTTGAATTCTTTTATCTTACAATAAATGAAAAAAAAATTGTAAAATACATTTGTTCACATTCCTGTTGTTTAAATTTACTCATTTTTGTAGGACTATAAGAGATATGCCTACCAAAGGAAAGTTTTTCCTTATGGTTCAGATATATTTGACAATTACTAACAGCAAACAACTATGTACTACCAATAATTTGAATTAAACTAGAACCATCCAGATAGTTGATTGACTACTATTTTTGAAAGAGAGGTTTCTTTGTTTTTTCCCATTTTTTGAGTAATCTCTATACCCAATGTGGGGTTCAAACCCCCAACCCCAAGATCAAAAGCCACACACTCCACTGACTGAGCCAGCCAGGTCCCCTGACTGGTGACTCTTAATAGAATCTGTAGCATCATTGTTCTCTTAAGATAGACACTACAAGTCAAGTAAATGGGCTCAGTGCCTCTTAATTCTCCAGTGTAAGTTCTGAAGAGCTCTTTGACACATTTTTTTATTATATAGATTGCATCCTAAAAGGTGGGGAAGTTTTTAAGCACTAGGTTAAGCTACTGGAAAAGTACTAGGGGATATTAGGGAAAGGTTTGTCAATATGTTAAGGCCAATGGTGTTTGCTAATTGGTGCTTACTGAAGTTAGACTCCTATTGTCCCACATATACTGGGAGACAGGAGCCATGTATTTCTCAGGCCCCCAGCTTTGAGGTATAATTGACAAATAAAAATTGTATATACTTAAGGTTATGATTACATTTCAAAGAGATGGCTCAAGTCTTTGAGAAAGACATTCCTGGGTTCTAAAACTGTCAATATGTTGGGAAAAGATATACATCCTGAAGGGACAGGGAAAGAACTTATAATTAAAAATTTCAAAAGTCAGTTCTCTAAAATAAGAAGGCCAGGAGCCTAGAATGAGGAAGAAGTTTGTCTAAAGTTTAGTCAAGTGAAGTGAACGTTAAGGTCATCTTGGTCATATGTTGAAATTTCAACAATGTTAAGTAACCATTATATCCTTGATTTGATGCTTGTCATGGTTTACAAGTTGGAAGCTGTTTTCTCAACTTGAAGTGCCTATAATTTCTAGAGTCTTTCTTTTATTACCTTTATATTTCTTAAATTGGAACTTTTTCCTTATTGAGCTTTGGAGAACTTATGTAACTCATCCAATTCTTTACAGGTTCAGTAAACCACAATCCATATATACAGTTAACCTTCCACTTTATAATCCCTTCCCTTGGAGGTAAAAGTTCATTGGCTATATTAAATACCTTCCATGTTATCAAAGGTGGCATTTTGGCCAAACATTTTAATAACTGCATAACATAAATAGCTATTCTGTTTTCCGAAAAAGTACCCTCTACTGCTTTCAATCAATATCCTGGCCTGTGCTACATACTGAAGAGTGTTTCTGTTCTTAGCAGTGTTATAATTCTAGTATTAATCAGCCAAGGCTTTCTAGATTATGTTGAGATAATCAACAACCCCAGATATGATTGGTTTAAAGTGTAGTTTATTTTCTTGGTTGCACTACCTGTTCATTTTGGGTCTTCTGGAGACTGTGGTACATATATCCTTAACCTGTAACAAGAAAAGTGGCAAAAGAAAGGGAGTTCTGGTATGCCTCACATGAACATTGAGTATCCATGCTAAAAATGACAGGGTCCAATGTTCTTGTAAACCATGACCCAGAATAAATGTTACAACTGCTTCCAAATACAAGGGAGCTGATGAAAGCAATTCTACACCATGAGTAGAGAAGGAATAATAAAAATACCTGGCAAAGTATATTTTTTTTTAATTTTTATTCATTTATGATAGTCACAGAGAGAAAGAGAGAGAGGCAGAGAGACACAGGCAGAGGGAGAAGCAGGCTCCATGCACCAGGAGCCCGACGTGGGATTCGATCCCGAGTCTCCAGGATCGCGCCCTGGGCCAAAGGCAGGCGCCAAACCGCTGCGCCACCCAGGGATCCCATATTTTTGATTACTAACATAACTTCACTTTTTATGACTCCTGATACTTTCCTTCCCAAATGAATAGAATATGATAAATGCATTTCTATCAAAATATAATTTTTCATCCAATACTTTAAAAGCCAATTAAAGAGATAAATTTACTATGCCAAAATAAGCATTATTTGAAATAGAAACTATAGCCTTTATATTCTGATTTTTTTACAATCTAAATAAAAAAAAATAAAAGCCTTTACAGTAGAAGGAAATCAGTGAAGACCTTGTGTGTTAGTTTTTCATGTACAAACTATAAACCTTTTTTAAATTACAGAGGCTTGGTCTGGCACCATAATACACAGTTAGTTGTTTTGGATAAAATAAATTCCACTGTGATACAATGCATTAGCATTGCTGTTGACCCAGGAGTACGAATGAAACTTCTGAATTCCAATGTAGAGGTATTTTCAATTAAGAGTGAGCCTGTTAGGAAGATGGATTTAAGATTCTTTCTTCTGCTTCCATTCTTAGAGACATATCTGAAAAATGTGATTCTATATATCTGTCATCAAGCTCAAAGCCAGAGGAAGATGGGCTTCTAATATCAGATGCATGTACTAAAACAGGATCTCCATCTTGCTAGCTCAGGATAAATTTTATCAGAGATTTCAGGGCTATGACAAGTCATATCTGTTATAGTTGACTGACTGGAATTTCCATAATTTTCATTTTTTGAGTGTGTATGAGATAATACAAGTACAAATTCATTTTATTTTTAATAAAAACATAAAAAGGGAAATCTGAATAACTAAAGCATGTTAAAATAAAACATATAGAATGCTTTTCCCTATCTATAAGAAAATTTTATATGTGTACTGTTAGGTGATAGTACTTTATTTTAAACATTGTCAGTATTCATTTCAGAGAATATCTTATGATTAAAATTTTGGTTTAATATGAAAAATAAAAATAGGAAATTCTTCTGATTTGCTAGATTATACTCTTTTGTAGGCAACTCTGCCTAACATAGTGCTAAGACATGTTAACTTTCCAATATTGACTCTTTTGGGATTTAAATTAATGAAAACACGCAAAATTGATGCAATATTGCTTATGTCATCCAGCAAGACATACAGTAGATGTGGATTTGTTTTACTGTGTTAGTTAAAGTTCCATCTCTGTGTCTGGTGTTCATTACAGCCTAGGACAAAAAGCGGCTGTGTTAGTAACACAGAAAACATAAGTTAACACCTCATGTATGACTAGAAGCACATCATCTTCATTCTAATTAATATGGTACACTTATCTAGCATTTTCTAGTATAAAATACACTTCTACTTCATTTCATTTTGTCACCATTAAAAATCTGTAAGTTCTAGAAATAACTTTAATGATATTACTGCAGTGCCAAGGAGATAAAAGACTTTTTGAAATTTGGAAGTCTTGCATCAGAAAATAAATCCCATTTTTCTGACTCTAGATTCAGAATTTCTTCCATTATACCATAGCATTTTTTACTGTTTAAGACATCCACTGTACTCTTTGGTTTGAGCTATCTGACGAACATTAATTCAGGGAATACAAGTTGGGTATCAAGGACTCAGAAACGCAAATATATTTGATTATATTGACAATTTAAGTAACCACTTTTCACTTGGTCATAACTAGTATATAAGAATGACTAATAAGTAATACCTCAGGGCAAAGCTGGTGAAATAAATTAAAATCATAAAATCATTTTCCCAAAATACATTTATGTCTTCCTGTTGAAATTCTATTATCAAAATAGTTTCTATAACAATTTTTTTTCAAAATTAAATATCTGAATAAAAACTCTGGTATAATCAACCTGCATGTGTGCCACAAGGGAAACATGCTTTGGTGAAGTCCATACAAAGAACATATAGAGGACATTGCATTTACTCCTCAGATTTTTCCCAAAAGGCTTCTATTTGCTGTTCATGCTATTTAAATATACCATTCATTTATTATTATGATTTTCTCCATCTTTTCCTTGAGGCTTAGCCTATCATAGATCCCAAAATATACTTTGGCTAGGCATTGGGGAAATATCATAGTCTGTACTCAATGTACACTATCTTTCATTTTATTATAATACATTATTATTGTTATGCACATGGAAATCACAATTTACATTGGATAATGTACAAGATCATTGAATACTACAAACAAATATAGTCACTAATGAGTTCATTAAGTGTTAAATAATTGGGTTATTGCTGTTTTAAGTTATGCTGAAGTAGAACAATTTTTATCTAACATTTTCTGCCCTGTTTGGCTGCCCTTTTCCTCATTTTTAATTTCTTTTAGCTAAAAAGAGTATACTTTGTTTAGGTTTTTTAAATTTTTATTTTTTAAAAAATTTTATTTTATTTTTTTGTCTGCACTGTTTTGGGATTGATAGCTTCTTCATCTCCAATTTTGAGATATATAGGACAAAAAAAAGTCTGAAGGAAATCACCAAAGTATTATTCTTTGGATCCTGAGATTATTAACCTGTTTTCCTCTCTTCATCTTTCAGAGTCATTATATATATATATATATATATATATATATATATATATATATATTCCAGGTATTTAGTTGTAATTAGTAGGGAAAAGAGAAAAATATGTCTTCTCCAAATTCCCCAATTGGAAGTCCTATAGCAGCATTTTGTTTTTATTGTAAGCTTAAACTGAGAATAACTTAAAAGACTATTTCAATTAACAATGGAATAAATAGGAGTGCTTCAGGGGCTCAGTCAATTAAATTGTCCGACTTTTGATTTTGGTTCAGGTCATGATCACAAAGATATGAGATGGAGCCTGCTTAAGATTTTTTTCTCTCCCTCTGCCCCTCTCCTCTCCCCTCTAAACAAAACTAAACAAAAACACAATGAATAAAGTATGATGGATTCATATAATAGAGACCTATACTAAAATGGAAGAGAGTGAAATAATAAATATGCAACAACATGGATGACTCAGACATAATACTGAGGAAACAGCCAAAAATAAGTGAATATATAGTGGATGATTCTATGTATCTAAATGTCAGGAAATGTGTTCCATTAGAAGTTGTAAAGATAGCATGAAGGAGGTTTTTGAAAATCTAAAATTATGAGGCACCTGGGTAGCTCAGTCTACTAAGTTCTGCCTTCGGCTCAGGTCACGAACTTATGGTCCTCTGATTGAGCCCCACATCAGGATCCTTACCCACTGAAGAGTCTACCTCTCTTTCTCCCTCTGCCCCTGACCCTGTTCATGCTCATTCTCTCTTAAATAAATAAATAAAATCTTTTTTAAAAAACTAAAAATATTCTATATCTTAAATTATTAGGTTGCTAGCTATACAAATTTGTTCACTTTGTAACAATTCATTATAATGTTCATCTAATATTTATATACTCTACCACATGCATTATATACTTATAGAGAGTTACAAAATATTCCAAAACATATAGCACAAACATTTTACTTAATTTTGATTAATTGAATCTTTTCTCCAAGAGACTTGAAATAAGACAATGGAGTCTGCCATTTCCATTTCTATAATCATTATATATATATATTTTAAAGATTTTATTTATTTATTCTTGAGAGACAGAGAGAGAGACAGAGACAGAGACAGAGACAGAGAGGCAGAGACACAGGCAGAGGGAGAAGCAAGCTCCATGCAGGGAGCCCGATGTGGGACTCCATCCTGGGTCTCCAGGATTAGGCCCTGGGCTGAAGGTGGCGCTAAACCACTGAGCCACCTGGGCTGCCCTCTATTAATCATTATAGCAGAGATCATGTAAACAGCAAGAGGGAAAAGTGAAAGATAAAATAAATGGAGAAGGTCACCTGGGTAGATCAGTCAGTTAAGTATCCAACACTTGATCTCAGCTCAGGTCTTGATCTCAGGGTTGTGGATTCAAGCCCTGTGTTGGCTTCATGCTGGGCATGGAGCCTACTTAAATAAATGAATAAACAAACAAACATAAATAAATGGAGAAGAAGAAATTAAAAGGTGATTATCAGAAGATGATATCATTGTTTACAAAAAAACGAAAAGAATTTCACATTCTAAGAATTAGTTCTAAAATATAGAAATCATTTATATACTATTAATAAAATATTAGAAATATTACATAGTTTAATTATTAAATATTTTTTAAAACAGTATTAGAAAAATTGATGAATACATATTAAGAGGAAATACAAATCATGTTCATTCACTGGATACCTCAATTGTGATATACAGATTCAATAAAATACAAATAAACTCAAGCCACAGTGTTTGGGACACTAACAAGCTGATTCCTAAGTTTGTATTGGAAAACACAAAGTGAAGACTTGTTAAGTCAACTTGAAAAAATGAACAGCTTTGATTACATATACTACCTATTAAATACCTTTTGCTCTGCAGTTTCCTTGAGAAGAACATGCCCAGACTAGCTTGTTCAAGGAATAGGAATGAGAGATATGTGGAGCAGAACCACGCTTGGCTAAACTCAGCTTGATCTAATGACCTCCAGCTTGCACAGAAGTGAGACTATGCCAAATAAAGGTCAACCACTTTGTAAACTGAGCCAACTAGAAGCTCTTCTGTAAGCACATGCTGATTATTAATATTTGTATATTTCTGATATTTTGATTGTTACATAACTATATTGTTGCCAGTTGTACATGCACACACATGAAATACTTTATAAGTAAAGTACCTTATCTCATAAACCCATTAGATACTCACATCCTTTTATTTAAGGTTAGTGGACCAAAGTTTGAACTTGTTAAACAAACTAAAAGAACTTTCAAATTGCTAATTATTCATTTCTAAATATAAAATTATAGTTTGTAAAACCACAGTTGTCCAGTGGTCAAATTGTCCAGTTTTCTCAATTTCAAGTCTATCGATCACCTCCATTTTCCAACTGGTTCTTCTTATTCCATAGAAATAGTCTTTGCCCCCCACTCTTGCATCCCATGAGCTCTGTAACTTCTATAGCAGTAGCTTTTTCAGTCTCGCAAAATGGAAAGACATTACTAGCAGCACTTGCATAAGGTCTGGTAGCTAGATCACATTGCCACATTGTGAAAATTACTTCATATGTATCCTCTATCTTTCATTCTTTAAATTTTCTCACTGTTCTACATTGTACCATGAGCAGGAACCCTTGAATTTAAAGCCCAAGGTAGAATTGAGTACTTTCTAAGATGCACTTCATTGTACAATTGTGGAAACAGATCCAAAGTGACTTTCCCAAAGACATTATGTTGGTTGGACACAAAGCTAATGTTAATAATTGAGATAATTGTATTTACATTTTATCAATCTTTTAGATTTCTGTAATATCTTTATCTACTATAGACTACACATGAAATTTATTCTGGGTTCCTAAGCCATAAATTTGAAAACTGGTAGTGATATATTTGATGCCTAGCAGTAGACAATAAGGAAAACTTAAGATCATTGCTAGTTTGCTAATCCCCAAATATATACTCAAAATTTGTTTGCTCAAAAGTCTCAAGTATAAATAGAAATATAAATTTTAAACTTAATAGAGCTTAACCAAATGTTAGACTGTAACAGTTTAATTTGCTTTACATTATTCTTATTGGGTAAAGTGGCTTTTTGTTTGAGTTCTAAATGTGTTGCCCTTTAGTGTATGACTTATCAGTATCACTAGTAATTTATAAAGATAATTTGTTTTTATGGGATAAAGAACTTCCCTTACATGTTAAGTTCAGTATATTAGTTCCACTGTAATATTTAATGGCAAGAATAGTGAATTTTCTATCTTACTTTTTAAAAGTGGACTAAGCCACTCTAAGTTTCAAAAGAGTATTCTTATTTTTTTTTTCTAAATGAGAAAAGCAGAGGGGAAAAGTATTGAATATAAAGCTCAAATAAGTATGGGACCAGAAATTGCAGAGCTGTTCTTTTGAAGATTCTTGCTTAAAAGGGAGACCAAAGAAGCACTAGTATCAAAGATGTTAAGTTTTAATTGATGCTGTAGGGTATATGGAATTTTGTCACATAGATACATTCTAAGGTACTCTGAGAAAAAACATAATACTTAGATCTTACATTGCATTTTTAAATTGACAATGTTTTAAAAAATTAATAAATTCTGATTAGATCTCTTTGTGGTGGGTGAGTGTTATTAAATGCTGCAGGTCAGAAATACATTAGCTCTAGTGATAATAGTTATTGCCATAGTAACATGGACACCACAGGCCCGAAACCAAAATCCTTACCTGTGCAAAATGTTCAGTGGTTTTAATGAGCGTTTTCTGTGAATCCAGTGTGCCCCGTGTGCTCACTTCTTTGGGAAATGTTTGAACTCAATGTTGCTTTATTCTTGTTAACTGTGTATAGTATAGCACATGTGAGTCACCCAAAACAGCATGGGGTAATTTAGGCTGATATTGCAATTACATTTAGACTTCACCATCTGGGTTAAACAAATGAATTACTAATAAGCCTGGTCCCTAATGAGGGGTGGCTTTGTCTAACAAAGAATAAAGACAGTGAAAGTCACTTGCACTTGTATTTTTGTTGACTGCTATTCAAAAAGTGCCCTTCTGGTTTCTATGCAATAGAAAATATTATCCTGTCATAACTAGATGAATGCTTTAAATTTCAGTTAGACCCTCCACTGGAGCATCATCCTTGGACATTTTTACAGAATTATGTACAAGCCATCTTCCCAACTAAATTCAAGTATAAAACCACTGATTTTGAAAACGTTGCAATACTCATCATGAGAAATGCAACATTGGTAATCTAAATTACAACACATGGTATCATACATCTTAAATTTTATGTAATTTAGTTATTATACATTATCTAATTTATTCATATAGCAAACTGTAAAGTAGTTAGAGTAGAAATTATTTTCAGCATGAGTTTTGAAAGTACAACTCAAGTCTAATGCTTGGGAAGTAAAACAAACAAAATACACACATACACACACTCCACACACACACACACATACACGAAAAAATCATGTGTTTTGGACCTGGATCAAACTACAAATTGCATTCAAATCACTAAACTCTTTCAGTCTCAGCTTCTTTGTCTGGAAAATTTGGATAGTAACAGCCATTTCTAGTTCAGTAGCCCTGACTTAGAGCAGTTTAAGTTTCAATTTTTTTCTTTTTTTTTCTTTTTTACTTCATAGTGTTACAAATGTGGTATACGTTCAGTAGAAATTGTACTTCACATTTTGAATTTTGATCTTTTTCCAGGTTAGTGACACGCAATCAGATACGATCTCATCATACTCCACAGTGGCAGCAAGCCTAGCTCTCAGGACCACAAGGATGTACAACCGATACAGTTACAGCCATTCTAGATCAATATGGCTCAATCGCTGGCCACCTAGGTGTCCCCCAAGCATGTTTAAATTAGGCTAAGCTAAGATATGATGTTTAATATATGAGGTGTATTAAATGCATTTTTTACTTAGGATAGTGTCAACTAACAGTAAGTGTATTGGAACTAACTCCATTATAAGTTGAGGAAGATCTGTATACTGGAAGAAAGTTATATAAAAACATATTGATTACTTTTAATTAAAGGTAAGCATACAGGTTAAATTTTTGAGGATAACAATTTGAAGAATATTCAATTTTCAAATAGGTAACAGTATGTGAAATAAAAATTCTTTAATACAAAAGATAATATGGATTTATTTTTTGAACAAGTTTGTTATTACGTTTGTGTTTTTCAAGTTTTTATTTAATTTCCATTTAGTTAACATATAGTGTAATATTACTTTCAGGTATCAAATTTAGTAATTCTGTACTTCCATACATACTCAGTGCTCACTGTGACAAGTGCACTCCTCAATCCCAATCACCTATTGAACCCATCCGCCCACTCACTGCCCCCCTGGTAACCATCAATTTGTTCTCTATAATTAATATAATTATTAATCTCTTTCTTGGTTTGACTATCTCTTTTTCCCCCTTTGCTCATTTCTTTTGTTTCTTAAATTCCACATATGAGTGAAATCATATGCTATTTTTTCTCTGATTAACATATTTGACATATTTTGTTTTGTATTATATTCTATAGCTCTATCCACACCACTGCAAATGGCAAGATTCCATATATATATATATATATATATATATATATATATATATAAAATCTTCACATTTTCTTTATCCATTCACCAGTAGGTGGACATTTGGTTTCTTTCCATAATTTGGCTACTTGATAGTGCTGCTATAAACATCAGGGTGCACGTACCTCTTCAAATTAGAATTTTTTGTATCCTTTTGGTAAATAGTAGTGCAATTGCTGCAACCTTGGGTGATTCTATTTTTATTTTGAGCTGCTTCCATAGTGTTTTCCAGAATGGCTTCACCAGTTTGCATTCTCATCAACAGTGTAAGAGGATCCCCTTTTGCCCCATTCTTGCCAAAACCTGTTGTTTCCTGTATTGTACATTTAGTCATTGACAGGTGTGGGATGATATCTCCTTGTAGATTTGATTTGTATTTCCCTGATGATGAGTGATGTCAAGCACTTTTTCATGTGTCTGCTGGCCATCTGTGTGAACTTCTTTGGAAAAATAACTATTCACGTCTTTCTCTTTTTTTTTTTAACTGGATTCTTTGTTTTCAAGTGTTAAGTTTTATAAATTCTTTAGTCATTTTGGATACTAACCACTTATCAGATGTTTCATTTGCACATATCTTCTCACATTCAGTAGGTAAGAACCTTTTTATTTTTTGAAGTCCCAATAGTTCATTTTTCTTTTGTTTCCCCTGCCTCAGGAGACAAATCTAGTAAGTTACTATGGCTGATCTCAAAGAATCCCTGTATTCTTCTCTAGGATTTTGATGGTTTCCTGTCTCACATTTATTTTTTTTTTTAAGATTTTATTTATTCATGAGAGACAGAGAGAGAGAGGCAGAGACACAGGCAGTGGGAGAAGCAGGCTCCATGCAGGGAGCTCAACGTGGGACTCGATCCAGGGACTCCAGGATCAGGCCCTGGGCTGAAGGAGGCACTAAACCGCTGAGCCACAGGGGCTGCCCCCTGCCTCACATTTAGATCTTTCATCCATTGTGAATTTATTTTTGTGTATGGTGTAAGAAAGTGGCCCAGTTTCATTCTTTTGAATGTTGCTGTCCAGTTTTCCCAAAATCCACTTATGGAAGAGACTGTTTTTTTCCATTGGATATTCTTTTCTGCTTTGTTGAAGATTAATTGACCATATAGTTGTGGGTTCATTTATGGATTTTCTATTCTGTTCTTTTGATTTATGTGTCTATTTTTGTTCCAGAATCGTGCTGTCTTGACCACTACAATTTTGTAATGTAACTTAAAAGTCTGGAATTCAGACAACCACAATTCTTATTTTGTTTTTCAAGATTGCTTTGGCTATTTGGTGTATTTTTTGGTTCCATAAATATTTTATAACCATTTAATCTAGCTCTGTGAATAGTGCTGGTGGTATTTTGATAGAGATTGTCTTAAATCTGTAGATTGCTTTGGGTACCATAGATATTTTAACAATATTTGTTCTTCCAGTCCATAAGCATGGAATGCCTGCCCATTTCTTTGAGTCCTCTTCACTTACTTTCATCAGTGTTTTATAGTTTTCATAGTACAGATCTTTTACTTTCTTGGTTAGGTTTATTCCTAGCTATCTTATTGTTTTTTTGGTGCAGTTGTAAATGGGATTGATTCCTTGAATTCTATTTCTGCTGTATCATTGGTGACATACAGAAATGCAACAGATTTCTGTATGTTTATTTTGTATCCTGGGAAATTACCGAATTCATGTATCAGTTCCAGCAATATTTTGGTAGAGTTGGGTTTTCTACATAGAGTATCATGTCATCTATAAATGTGAAAATTTGACTTCTTCTTTGCTGATTTGGATGCCTTTTATTTCATTTTGTTGTCTTATTGTTGTAGGTAGGACTTCTAATACTCTGCCAAATAACAGTGGTGAGAGAGACGTCACTATCTTAATATTGATCTTGGTGGAAAACCCTGTTTTTCCTCATTGAGGATAGCTGTGGGGTTTTCATATTTAGCCTTTATTATGAAGTATGTTCCCTCTAATCCTACTTTGTTGAGGGTTCTGATCATGGATTTATGTAGTACTTTGTCAAATGTTTTTTCTGCATCTATTGGAAGGATCATACGGCTCTCATCCTTTTTTTTATTAATGTGGTGTATCATGTTGATTTGTGAATGGTAAACAATACTTGCAGCCCAAAAATAAATCCCACTTGATCGTGGTGAATGATTCTTTTAATGTACGGTTGTATTCAATTTGCTAATATTTTATTGAGAATTTTTGCATCCATATTCATCAGGGATATCACTCTGTTGTTAGTTTTCTAGTAGTAGTGGCTGAGTCTGTCTGATTTTGGTATTGTGGTAATGCTGGCCCCATGGAATGAATTTGGAAGTTTTCCTTCCATTTTCATGTATTGGAATAGTTTGAGAAGAATACATATTACTTCTTTTTAATATGGAAAGTGGAATTACTCCTTCTTAATATTTGGTGGAATTTGCCTGTGAAGTCAAAAGTCCTGGGCTTTTGTTTGTTGGGAAATTTTTGATTACTGATTCAATTTCCTTGCTGGTTATTATTCTGTTTAAGATTTCTATTTTTTCCTGTTTCAGTTTTGGAGGTTTATATGTTTCCAGGAATTTATCCATTTTCTCCAGGTGGTCCAATTTGTTGACATATAGGTTTTTATAATCTTCTCTTATAATTGTTTGTATGTTTGTAGTGCTGGTTGTTATTTCTCCTCTCTATATCATTTTTTCCCTCTGTTTCTTCTATTGTTTCATTGCACCCAGTCTGTTTTGAATCCCAGTTTTTGCATTTTTTTCATTTCTGACTGGTGTATTTTAACTCTTTTTTCTGTAGTAAGAGCCTCCCTGAAGTCTTTCATTCTGTCTTCAAGCCCTATTAGTAACCTTATGACTGTTGCTTAAAATTATCCTTCAGACATAATACTTACATGTATTTTGCTTAGATCTGTGACCTTGTCTTGTTCTTTCCTTTGGGATGAATTCCTCTTGCCATTTGTCTAAGTCTCTATCTTCTTTCATATGTTAGAAAAGCCCATTATGTTTCCTGCTCCTGAGAGTAATGCCCTTTTAAAGAAGAAGTCATAGAGTGTCCAAGGCCTCACACTTAAGGGACTATCTCTGGTGTGTGCTGCACACACTCTGCTGTTGTGTTTTGGCTGATCTATCCTTTAGGTCAGAGGTCTGCAGAGACTCTCCTCATCTGCAGTGGGCAGTGTTTGGTTCTTGGCTAGAATTTGGCTGGTTTAAACGAGGTGTGCTCTGGTCTGCTTGTTAAATGAGACCTGCTACAATGTCCAGTAGAACAAAGCCCTGCAGAAGAACTCTCTGGTCAGGGACATGGTATGGACATAGGTTTCTGCTGGTCTTCTGGGTAACAGGCCTGTTGAGCTGGGATGAGTCAAATTTGACCAAGAAGGTCAGTACCACCAGAGCACAGAGGACCTTGGTGTCAGCAGGTTAGGTATTCAGTGTTGGTGCCATGCCATTTATTACAGGTTGCTCTATGCTGAGAGGCAGGGGAAAGAAATCGTGCCAGCCAGCAGCTTTGTCCCTAGAGAGAGGGGCCTCCATGCCTGCTACTCTCAGGAGTACACTCTGAGAGGAGTGAATAATCTCCCCACTGTGATCCCAGGCATTTTTCAGATTGCTGTTTCCACATGGTTTGCCAGCCTTCCCTCCAGAAGCAGGCAGCGTCCTCAGGGCTCTATCACCACCAAACCAGCTGACCTTTAAAACTCCAGTCTTTAATTCCTGCTGGTTGCAAGAATTCATGAAAACCAGCCCCTCCTGTATTCCTAGCCAATGACTTTGGGCAAGGGTTCTCCATGTGAGTTGCCCCATGTATTCCTCTCTCACCAGGGCTCCTTCCCTCTGTTGTACCTGTGAACCATTTCTCCCCCAAACCACGTCTTCATACTTCCTACTTTCCTTGATATGGCCTTTTCTCTCCTTATCTTTGTAGAGTTTGTTCTGTCAGTCCTCAGTTTGGTATCTGAGGCATTCAGAATGATTTGTTAGTTATCTAGTTCTGTTCCAGGGACAAGAGAGCCTAGGGTCCTCCTATTATGCCACCATATTAGCTCACTCTTCTTATACTAGATTTTTAAAATGTATTAATGTAAAGGTGAGTTGTATAATCAACAAGATATATTTTAAAAAGAAATGTAGCAAGAGGGCAGCCCGGGTGGCTCAGCAGTTTAG